>NC_088230.1:20061934-20361934 GCF_036934945.1 Oncorhynchus masou masou | reverse complement strand
CGACCACATTTTCATTTTCAGATCAAGCATAAATTGTCTCTTACGCTTACGCACAGGTTTTCTGAGCACGCTAGATAGCTAATTAGCATATGTGGTCGCTGTTTGTCTGTTTACCGTAAACAAGCGCTGTAACATGGAGATATGATCGTGTGGGAAAACTAACACTATCAAGGTGTGTATAAATTTAACCTTTTTGTTTTTTCAAAATAATTTCTCACTGATATGAAAGATAAGTACCTTATGCTTCCAAAACCAAACCACAAGTGAGGCGTGTTAATGGTAAGATTAACACTTCGAACACACCGACTGTGTTGGGGCATCACTGCTGCATAACATTTTTGCGCACCTAGGCAACTACTGGTCGCATGCAGTTGGACACATGGAGGAAAGAATCATTTTCGCAGTATCCTCAAAACCATGTCTCTTTGACACAACTGCTGACAGCTACAGGGACATAAACACAAAAAATGCTGCTTGGAGACAAGTGTCCACGATAGTAGGATTGCCAGGTCAGTTTTGTAGTGAGCTTGTGCTAGATGTGGCTAGTTAGATAGCTAGCTAACCTAGCCAATGAGGTGTGTGTGAAAGAAATAGTCAAATAAATTATGCAACTTACAACCCTTGATAACTTTCCCAAATAATCATGTTTGAAAGAGTGAGTGTATTTCTAGATTAATAGAAATGGTAGATATTACTGTACCCTGATAATTTGGTCAGATAACCGTGTGTATCTGTGTACAGTAGGTGACAAGTCCATGATAGCTATCTAATAACTATAGTTATGCTAGGTAATGGTTTGGCTTATCATGTTCAAGTCTATTTAGAAGAAGACTGTAGGAGGAAGTGGAGAGGACTCAGGGACAGGTATCAGAGAGAGAGAGGGCAGAGAAAGAGAAGAGGTCTGGGTCAGCAGCTTCAGGCCAGCAGCCTTGGCGCTTCTGCCACATTCTTTCTTTTCTGGATCCATTTATTGTCCCCCGGGCAACAAGTGGCAATTTTACAGCCAGACCCTCTACTACGTCATCCACAAGTGTTGTCGCCACCGTGTGCATCAAGACCCTCAACGTCACCTACAAATGTGACCCTCACCTCCACCGGTGGAGTGAGACCCTCTACAACATCATCCACGAGTATGACCTCCACCGGTGGAGTGAGACCCTCTACAACATCATCCACGAGTATGACCTCCACCGGTGGAGTGAGACCCTCTACAACATCATCCACGAGTATGACCACCACCGGTGGAGTGAGACCCTCTACAACATCATCCACGAGTATGACCACCACCCTCTACAACATCATCCACGAGTGACCACCACTGGTGGAGTGAGACCCTCTACAACATCATCCACGAGTATGACCACCACTGGTGGAGTGAGACATCATCCACGAGTATGACCACCACCGTGGAGTGAGACCCTCTACAACATCATCCACGAGTATGACCACCACCGGTGGAGTGAGACCCTCTACAACATCATCCACGAGTATGACCACCACCGGTGGAGTGAGACCCTCTACATCATCCACGAGTATGACCACCACCGGTGGAGTGAGACCCTCTACAACATCATCCACGAGTATGACCACCACCGGTGGAGTGAGACCCTCTACAACATCATCCACGAGTATGACCACCACTGGTGGAGTGAGACCCTCTACAACATCATCCACGAGTATGACCACCACCGGTGGAGTGAGACCCTCTACAACATCATCCACGAGTATGACCACCACCGGTGGAGTGAGACCCAACATCATCCACAACATCATCCATGAGTATGACCACCACCGGTGGAGTGAGACCCTCTACAACATCATCCACGAGTATGACCACCACCGGTGGAGTGAGACCCTCTACAACATCATCCACGAGTATGACCACTACCGGTGGAGTGAGACCCTCTACATCATCCATGAGTATGACCACCACCGGTGCAGCCATGGAAGATGAGGAAATGGAGGAAGCACCTCTGGATCTAGGACCACCTGAGATTATTATGAACCTCACGGAAGTGACACTGAGGACCTCGTTGAACAGGATGTGGCCGTGGAGAGAAACGAAGAGGAACAACGTCACACCAGGTGTCATCGGAGGCACCAGCCCCCAGATCCACTCAACTAATTTCAGCAGAGGCTCCTCCAAGCCGTCGAGCGGGATGCAGCCCAACCTGATGATCACAGGAAGGAGACCCTCTTTGCCATGATCCTGGTGCAAACACTGAAGAGGCTGCCTCGGCAAAGAAACGCAGCAGTCAAGGTTAAAATGTATCAGCTGCTTTTCGAAGCCGAGTTCAATGGTATGTTTTTTTTTTCTCCACATCACAGGTAGTGTCATAAGTGTGCGACAGTGAAGTAAAGTAGGTCATTTTTACAGTATAGTCATGTAGGTTAATTGGTATTTCAGATCAATGTATTAATATGAGGCAAATGTATAGCTGTTGTTTCTGGGTTAGAAAATATCCTAAAACAGTCAATATCTGCCTGTCATATTCATCTTTTGATCTGAAATACAAATTCCATGAATAAACAGCAAGTATTACCAACTTTATCACACTGTTCCTATATTTATGCCACTAACGACACTCTACAAGCTGAATTTAGTTAACATAAATCTCACCTTTTATGGTGTCATATTATGTTAAGCTTTGTATGTGTTGTTTTTCTCTTCCCTTCCAGAGATGGAGTCAATTTAACAGACAAGCTCACAGGAAGGACAGGAAGAGGAGAGGAGTTGTCTGGTTGTTGTTTTGACCTCCCTCATTGTACCTTTCTTTGCACACACGTCAGTTCTGTTTAAATTCAGTCAATTCATAGTCTTTTTTGTTTATAAAGTCTTAGGATAGCATTCATTATTAGTGTTACATAGATTTCTGAATTGAAACTCATGCAGTTTTCACAGATGCTCTTGGTCTCTTACAAGACTAAAGGTCAATATATTTCTTTCATTTAAAACCACTTGAAAACCAGGGTGTTGAAACTTCACAAAAAATTATGTTCCATCGACTGGTCCGTGACGTCCAGGGGCCATTTGTTTGTTTAGCTGTTATGGCTACATATTATTCCCTTTTTCTCAGAGACAGAGACACACACACCTCTTCGTACCTCAGATCTCCAGTGCCCTGCCCTCTCTCTTTATGGCCATGTCTGAAGTTCCCCTACTATGTCTAGGCTTTATGAGTAGTCCCTGTATCGGTCTGCAGTTGTGCCAAAAATACATGCTCTTGCTCTTCTCTTACAGATTACAGGCTACACATTCATTTAAAAAACTTCTTTTTTTTTTACACGCACGCACACAGACCTCTTTCAATAGTTTTATTTTTTTAAACATTTTTACAATACACATACCTGTCATGTTCTTTCCTGAACTTGAATACTTTCCTGAACTTGTATTTTCATAGTCAGTTGTTTCAGTTGTTTTTTAATATCTAATTTAGACTTAATCTGCTTATTTCTTCCCTACACCTTTGCAGATCTAAGACAAGATGAAAGTAAAAACACATTCTCTTCCCAATTAGTTTTTTTTCCACCTGTATTTTGTCAGACCAATGAACATGGTGGTAAACTGTACTATTTGTATGGACCCTGGGTTACCTAGGTTACCCTTTCCCTTTGTTATCATACTAACTGTATGTCATATAACCTTAATTAGTGCTCCCGCTCACCTGGTGTACCATGCCAGGTGTGTATAATACTGACGTTAATGGGAGAGGGAAGGGGTTAAGGTGTGGTCTTTACTCCCAAATTTCACTTAAATATTGCTTCCAAATGAAGAGAGACAATGATACATAAAGTAATCTGGGGGAAAAATGCAATTTTATGGACAACGATGGATGGTTCTTAAAATAACCTTTGTGTTATGGGGCTCTTAAAAGAGCCGTTTCACTCCACGTCATACTGCAATGGGACTTCACCTGCTGGCGATAAGAAGTCCAAATCCAAATCAAATTTTATTTGTCACATACACATGGTTAGCAGATGTTAATGCGAGTGTAGAGAAATGCTTGTGCTTCTAGTTCCGACAATGCAGTAATAACCAACAAGTAAGCTAACTAACAATTCCAAAACGAATTTCTTATACACAGTTTAAGGGGATAAAGAATATGTACATAAAGATATATGAATGAGTGATGGTACAGAGCAGCATAGGCAAGATACAGTAGATGGTATCGAGTACAGTATATACATATGAGATGAGTATGTAAACAAAGTGGCATAGTTAAAGTGGCTAGTGATACATGTATTACATAAGGATGCAGTAGATGATATAGAGTACAGTATATACGTATACATATGAGATGAATAATGTAGGGTATGTAAACATTATATTAGGTAGCATTGTTTAAAGTGGCTAGTGATATATTTTACATCATTTCCCATCAATTCCCATTATTAAAGTGGCTGGAGTTGAGTCAGTGTGTTGGCAGCAGCCACTCAATGTTAGTGGTTACTGTTTAACAGTCTGATGGCCTTGAGATAGAAGCTGTTTTTCAGTCTCTCGGTCCCAGCTTTGATGCACCTGTACTGACCTCGCCTTCTGGATGATAGCGGGGTGAACAGGCAGTGGCTCGGGTGGGTGTTGTCCTTGATGATCTTTATGGCCTTCCTGTAACATCGGGTGGTGTAGGTGTCCTGGAGGGCAGGTAGTTTGCCCCCGGTGATGCGTTGTGCAGACATCACTACCCTCTGGAGAGCCTTACGGTTGTGGGCGGAGCAGTTGCCGTACCAGGCGGTGATACAGCCCGCCAGGATGCTCTCGATTGTGCACTTGTAGAAGTTTGTGAGTGCTTTTGGTGACAAGCCGAATTTCTTCAGCCTCCTGAGGTTAAAGAGGCGCTGCTGCGCCTTCTTCACGATGCTATCTGTGTGAGTGGACCAATTCAGTTTGTCTGTGATGTGTATGCCGAGGAACTTAACTTACTACCCTCTCCACTACTGTTCCATTGATGTGGATAGGGGGGTGTTCCCTCTGCTGTTTCCTGAAGTCCACAATCATCTCCTTAGTTTTGTTGACGTTGAGTGTGAAGTTATTTTCCTGACACCACACTCCTAGGGCCCTCACCTCCTCCCTGTAGGCCGTCTCGTCGTTGTTGGTAATCAAGCCTACCACTGTTGTGTCGTCCGCAAACTTGATGATTGAGTTGGAGGCGGGGGCAGTATTTAATTTTTGGATGAAAAACGTTCCCGTTTTAAAGAAGATATTTTGTCACAAAAAGATGCTCGACTATGCATATAATTGATAGCTTTGGAAAGAAAACATTCTGAAGTTTCCAGAACTGCAAATACATTCTCTGTGAGTGCCCCAGAACAGGAGCTACAGGCAAAACCAAGATGAAACTGCAACCAGGAAATGAGCAGGATTTTTGAGGCTCTGTTTTTCATTGTCTCCTTATATGGCTGTGAATGCGACAGGAATGAGCCTGCCCTATCTATCGTTTCCCCAAGGTGTCTGCAGCATTGTGACGTATTTGTAGGCATATCATTGGAAGATTGACCATAAGAGACTACATTTGCCAGGTGTCCGCCCGGTGTCCTCCGTCGAAATTGGTGCGTCATTTTCAGCTGCTGGTATTTTTCCATGGGATTTTGAGACGAAAGCAGGCTTCCACGAACGGCATATCAATGAAGAGATATGTGAAAAAACACCTTGAGGATTGATTCTAAACAATGTTTGCCATGTTTCGGTCGATATTATGGAGTTAATTTGGAAAAAGTTTGACGTTTTGGTGACTGAATATTCGGTTCGTTTCGGTAGCCAAATGTGATGTACAAAACGGAGCGATTTCTCCTACACAAAGATTCTTTCAGGAAAAACTGAACATTTGCTATGTAACTGAGAGTCTCCTCATTGAAAACATCCGAAGTTCTTCAAAGGTAAATGATTTTATTTATTTGGTTTTCTGGTTTTTGTGAAAATGTTGCGTGCTAAATGCTAAGCTAGCTATCAATACTCTTACACAAATGCTTGATTTGCTATGGTTCAAAAGCATATTTTGAAAATCTGAGATGACAGTGTTGTTAAGAAAAGGCTAAGCTTGAGAGCAGGCATATTATTTTCATTTCATTTGCAATTTTCAGAAATTGTAACGTTGCGTTATGCAGCCTGAGGCTGTATTCACGATCCCGGATCCGGGATGGGTAGTATCAACAGGTGAAATGCCGAGCTGTAGTCGATGAACAGCATTCTCACATAGGTATTCCTCTTGTCCAGATGGGTTAGGGCAGTGTGCAGTGTGGTTGAGATTGCATCGTCTGTGGACCTATTTGGGCGGTAAGCAAATTGGAGTGGGTCTAGGGTGTCAGGTAGGGTGGAGGTGATATGGTCATTGACTAGTCTCTCAAAGCACTTCATGATGACGGAAGTGAGTGCTACGGGGCGGTAGTCGTTTAGCTCAGTTACCTTAGCTTTCTTGGGAACAGGAACAATGGTGGCCCTCTTGAAGCATGTGGGAACAGCAGACTGGTATAGGGATTGATTGAATATATCCGTAAACACACCAGCCAGCTGGTCTGCGCATGCTCTGAGGGCGCGGCTGGGGATGCCGTCTGGGCGAGGGTTAACACGTTTAAATGTTTTACTCACCTCGGCTGCAATGAAGGAGAGACCGCATGTTTTCGTTGCAGGCAGTGTCAGTGGCACTGTATTGTCCTCAAAGCGGGCAAAAAAGTTTTTTAGTCTGTCTGGGAGCAAGACATCCTGGTCCGTGACTGGGCTGGTTTTCTTCTTGTAGTCCGTGATTGACTATAGACCCTGCCACATACCTCTTGTGTCTGAGCCGTTGAATTGAGATTCTACTTTGTCTCTATACTGACGCTTAGCTTGTTTGATAGCCTTGCGGAGGGAATAGCTGCACTGTTTGTATTCGGTCATGTTACCAGTCACCTTGCCCTGAAAAGCAGTGGTTCGCGCTTTCAGTTTCACGCGAATGCTGCCATCAATCCACGGTTTCTGGTTAGGGAATGTTTTAATCGTTGCTATGGGAACGACATCTTCAACGCACGTTCTAATGAACTCGCACACCGAATCAGCATATTCATCAATGTTATTGTCTGACGCAATACGAAACATGTCCCAGTCCACATGATGGAAGCAGTCTTTGAGTGTGGAATCAGCTTGGTCGGACCAGCGTTGGACAGACCTCATCGTGGAAGCTTCTTGTTTTAGTTTCTGTCTGTAGGCAGGGATCAGCAAAATGGAGTCGTGGTCAGCTTTTCCGAAAGGAGGGCGGGGCAGGGCCTTATTTGCATCGCGGAAGTTAGAATAACAATGATCCAAGGTTTTGCCAGGCCTGGTAGCGCAATCAATATGCTGATACAATTTAGGGAATCTTGTTTTCAGATTAGCCTTGTTAAAATCCCCAGCTACAATGAATGCAGCCTCAGGATGTATGGATTCCAGTTTGCAAAGAGTCAAATAAAGTTCGTTCAGAGCCATCGATGTGTCTGCTTAGGGGGGAATATATACGGCTGTGATTATAATCGAAGAGAATTCTCTTGGTAGATAATGCGGTCTACATTTGATTGTGAGGAATTCTAAATCCGGTGAATAGAAGGATTTGAGGTCCTGTATGTTTCTGTGATCACACCACATCTCGTTAGCCATAAGGCATACGCCCCCGCCCCTCTTCTTACCAGAAAGATGTTTGTTTCTGTCGGCGCGATGCGTGGAGAAACCCGCTGGCTGCACCGCCTCCGATAGCGTCTCTCCAGTGAGCCATGTTTCCGTGAAGCAAAGAACGTTACAGTCTCTGATGTCCCTCTGGAATGCTACCCTTGCTCGGATTTCATCAACCTTGTTGTCAAGAGACTGGACATTGGCGAGAAGAATGCTAGGGAGTGGTGCATGATGTGCCCGAAGTTGTTTTTTTGGGTCGCCGGCTGGGATCCATTCCGTTGTCCTGGGTGAAAGGCAGAACACAGGATCACCTTCGCGAAAGTCATATTCTTGGTCGTACTGATGGTGAGTTGACGCTGCTCTTATATTCAGTAGTTCTTCTCGACTGTATGTAATGAAACCTAAGATGACCTGGGGTACTAATGTAAGAAATAACACGTAAAAAAACAAGAAACTGCATAGTTTCCTAGGAACGCGATGCGATGCGGCCATCTCTGTCGGCGCCGGAAGTCTAAGTAGGTGGTCAGCTTCTCCCTCACCTGGAGTGCCTGTCTGGGGGCGTTGTTGGCACCTGCCCTGGTGACATCAGGAAGGTGACCACTTGGCGTGCCCATCGCCATCCGGAGCGGCTCCTGGAATGACCTCCGCAGGTAGTTGTGGAGAACACATGTGGCCTTCACGCAGGCATCAACATTTGAGGGGCTGAGACCAAGCATTCTCCGGTACATTCTCCACTGGGCTGCCAGAATCCCAAAGACGCATTCAACAACTAACCTTGCCCTGGACAGTCGTTTGTTAAAGATCCTTACAGGCTTTGGCAATGGCAACTGGCGTCCAGCGTAGGGCCACATGAGGTTGGGTCTTAAAGGGAAGGCCTCATCGCTGACGAAGACATGGGGAACAGATCCCAGGTCTTAAGCCCCAGGGAGTGATGCAGGTGGTGGAATATCCAGGGTGCCATCCTGAAGTGCCTGGCCAAAGGCAGTCTCGGAGGGTCCCGCCATCACTTCCCTTGCCGTAAGCACCAACATCGACCACACGGAAACAGTAGATGGCATCTACTACAGCCAAGAGTACAACTGAATATGAACCCTTGTAGTTGTAGAATGGCGAACCTGAGCACGGTGGAGCCTGGATTACTACATGCTTCCCGTCAATGGAGCCAAGACAGTTGGGGAAATTCCACCTCTCCAGGAACTCGGCAGCAATGGCCCTCCATTCTTCCTCCATGGGGACAGGCATGTGTTCACCATCCAGACAGTCCCAAATGGCTTGTGCCACAGAGGGGACAATGCCTACCACCGTGGACCATCCAACTCAGAAGCTGAATCCTATGGTCCTGTAGGAGTCCCCTGTTGCCAACAATCTAAATATAATGATCAATATTGTGTATAACTTGAATTCCACCCACATATTATATCTACTCATATAGCTACCTCATTACTGTTTATTATGCTTTACTAATTATATTGTAATACTCATCAACCATCATTAACAATGCCTTGAAACAGTACAATTCAGTCATTGACTATATCAATAAACTGTAGTCCAGGCCAACTCTACTCTTAGAAAGAATGGTACTATCTACTTAAAAGGGTTCTCTGGCTGTCCCCATAGGAGATCCCTTTTAGGTTCCAGGTAGTACCCCTTTTGATTCCAAGTAGAACCCGATTGGGTTCCATGTATTAAGTATTATACCTGGAACCAAAAATGGTTATCCTATGGGGAAAGCAGAAGGACACTTTTGGAACCTTTCTCTCTAAGAGTGTATGTGAGTCCAATAAGAATGTAATGAATGACTGTAACTGTCTTTGAACAACAATGGGTCCTGGAGAAGACTAGCCTACCTTCATCAGGGCAGAAGACACCTTTCTTTTCATTTGGTAATATTTCTTAATTCAAAAAGGATTATAAAACTAACTTTGGGAAAAGTTATAGTCCCAATGAACATTCTGTAAAAGTACATCTGATGTCAAATAGGGACTATTAACTAGAGCCCTTTAGCTAGCTAGGTTGCACATCAAAACAATGTATCAAATATCAATCAATTATGGTATCAAAGGCTTTAAAAATATACTAGAATGTAGCTTACCGGAGATCCTGGCTCCAACCATCTGGAGCAGGTGATCGAACTGTCCAGACGAAAGTAACTTCGGAATTCCTGTCCAAACAGTCGAAGCTCTTGAATTAGACGGTGGAACTCCCCTGCCTGCTTTCGGGACTTTAACCATCTCTGGACCCACACAGACCTGCGCTTTCGGCGGGGCTGGTCCTGGCCCAACAGCGCGATCAAGACCACCTTCCTCAACGTTGGTCTCATTTTTGAAAGAGCCTACTCTGCTATTTTGACTATTATTGCATTTCGCTCCAAAACGGCATTTTGGAGGGAAATTATACTATGACTATCACAATTCATGTGTGGATGTCATCGAATAAATAATATACTTGGCAAATAAATTAATAAAAAATGTGAAGAAATTATGCAATCAAACTGTTTTTATGTAATCCCACATTTTTAATGAATATGTGTGCAAAAAATAATCTACATTCATATTTTGCTACTTTCTGTCAAGTCTACACATACAATTTGATGCATATGTTAGATACATCGAACGTACGCACCACACAGAACGCACTGCAACTGCCTTTTCAACGCAATGCTGCAAGGCAAATGCAGCGTTCCATTGGAAATGAATGTACTTCTGGTGTGTACAATTTTGCACGCCCAATTTTTCAGTTTTTGATTTGTTAAAAAAGTTTGAAATATCCAATAAATGTCTTTCCACTTCATGATTGTGTCCCAGTTGTTGTTGATTCTTCACAAAAAAATACAGTTTTATATCTTTATGTTTGAAGCCTGAAATGTGGCAAAAGGTCGCAAAGTTCAAGGGGGCCGAATACTTTCGCAAGGCACTGTAATTGAAGAATCCCTGATGTTGACCAGTGACCGAGGAAGGGGCATAGACTGTGTGAACGAACAGCCCCAAAAAACCTTCCGACCTGTTTCGGAAGGGAATCATGCGGACTACTTTACTTTACACAGGAGGCATGTCCGAACCTAGTTCAGCTATAATCAAGCGGGTTATCAAGCGGCTCTGACTACCCAGCTTACTTTCTGCAGCTTTCTCACTATTAGATGAAGATCTCATCAAATATGGATGGCCTGAAGACATTTGGTGAGAAACTCATATCCATTTCTTCTTGTAACTCAAACCATGAAATACATTATTAGGATTTGACCATTTGATGAGTCTGACTGTTGGTTCTATGTATACATTACTTATTATTATGTAGTGTTGAAAAATATCCACCAGGTGGCCCTAGAGCTAGGCTAATAGTACAGTAGTCCTATATCAGCTAATAGTGCTGTGGTAATATGCATGTCATTGATTATTTTAGTATGGAGGTGTTATTGCTGTTATAATAGTAACTGTATCATTTCCACAGGTTTCATGTGGATAAACTCTCTTCTGCCCATGTGTACCTTAGAATGCCTAAGGGACTGACAATTGAGGATATTCCCAAGGAAGTCTTGATTGACTGTGTACAGCTTGTGAAAAACAACAGCATCCAAGGTAATACATTGAGTGGCCCGGTGAGTTTGATTAGAATAATATAATAGTCATGTACAAACCTCCTCCAGGAAACTTTGATATCCTTTTAACTCAGGATGTAAAATGAACAACTTCAATGTTGTCACCATGGGCCAACCTAAAAAAAAACAGGGGACATGGATGTAGGACAAATAGGTTTCCATCGGCACAAGGAGGTCAGTAATTTCTCTCTTCTGGCAAAATGTATCTGTGTAACTTTCGGATCTATTGGGCTACTTTTATAGGTCTCAGCTTTCATTGTCAATATATTTTTAGTTTCTATTGGTGTTCTATTTGAGTAATATCTATGAAATGATCATTAAGAGTATGTCTACTGTTTTGTAGATTAAGATTGTGGCAGTAGAGAGGAAGATGAATGAGATTGTGAACAGGTTGGAGGAAACAAAGGACGAGCGATACCCTGATCTGGCAGCAGAGAAAGAGTCGAGAGATACGGAAGAGAGAAACGAGAAGAAGGCCCAGATACAAGATTTGAAAAAGAAAGATAAAGATGGCATAAAAAAGAAAAGAGAGCTGGATGAGCTCAAGTAAGTTCTCTTATCTCTGTCCAACCCTAGCTACATCACCTCTCTTCATCTGTCATCCCAAAACACTGAATAGTCACTTGTGTGAATGATAAACTCACACAGTAATTGTCCATTTAATAGCAGTTATTCTTCGCTGATGACGTGTGACAACTCACATCAGTTGTTGTCATATTGATTAACAATCTAAACGGATGTGTAGTCTGCTTCTTTCAGAAATAGACTGGCATATTAATTGGTTATATGACAGTGTGTTGTAATATGACCGTTATGTCTGAAATGTATAATTGTATCTTTTTCAGGAAGGAAATGATTCGGATGACTTCATGTAAAAGGACAATATCGGACATACTCCACCACCTGCAAGTAAACATTGTTGGGTTGGGCCCTCACTGTTATACCGGACAGTGCTTTGACATTGTATATAGATCGATAAAATTGCTACTGTAGTTTTGGAACAGTACGTGTGCCAATTTTACTAAAATTTCAGGACTCTCTGAACAGCCTGGTTTCCCGACGCTTCTTGAATTTCAGAGGATAACATTCCAACAGCATTGATCTCTTGCACTGAACATCCTCTGCTTGACTGACAAGAGGGTAACAACAACACCCCGATTCCTCAGAAAGCTCCTGCCAACGATTTAGTCTTGGGACGGCTATACCTTATAGGCTCTATGATCCAGTTCAGTATTGTTGCATGTTGACCTAATGATATGAATTAATATATGATTTCCTGACCAGTATGTCTATGGGTGAAATTAAATGAGTATGTACTTTTTTAATTATAATTTACCTGGCCAATGCTGCAGACGTTGTCCTGGCCAGAGACTGGAACATGTGAATTGTGTCCTCGTGAATCCATGCATAAGGTTTGTCTTGGATGTTTCTTTGAAATCATTGAAAGATTGCTGACATTGTGAATAAAAATCACCTTGTTTATCAGCTCAAAGTTTCATTATGGGCAGTTCAGTTTTTGTTTAAAATGTATGTTAATTGCCCAGTTCATTATTGAGACAATATGTTGACATAGCTTTGCTAATGAAGTGGGATGTGTAATGAATGGTTTGTGCTGCTTGAAAGTTGAGAGAATGGGTACCACCAACTTTCTCCTTCCTGGGTGATCAGAGCTGGGATTGAATTGACACATGCTGGTTTTTCAGTATAAAGCGTGACATCTCTATTTCTCAATGCTGTGTGTGGATGTAGCTGTGGTTGACCTCTGGTCCACATCACACAGACTGAAACGCATGGAGCAGGTTGAGGCACGAGGAGTGTGTCCGAATTAATTATTCCGGAGGACTTGCATTTCATTTGACATCTGCGTAAACAATTTCACTCCAAACAACCTCTAAAAGCAGAATAAAAGGCCTTTGTTTCAATCTGCATGTGATTTGCTTGCCACTACATGAATAAGACTGGGTTATTCTCAGTGACAGGATGTCATATGTAACTATAGGCCCCGGTCTGTGTTTATCAACCAACTGTTGACTATGCTTATGTCACATGCCAGTATTATTTCAAGGACTGGAACATAGTGTACAAATGTCCTGTTTTCCATGAAGGTTGTTTCATGGATGAGGCATTTAGATATTTTTCAAGTTATGAACTGTTGAATAAAGGCATGCTGTTGAAGTTATAGCTGACCTGACAGTTGGTTGTGTGTTTAAACAAGGATCTTATCACAACAAGCGTACGTGGGGCAGCTCATGTTTTAGTTCTGATTAGAAGTAGCCGTTCCTGGAGAAACGGACCTGCTGTAACATGTTAGAAGACCCTAGGTAACAGTTACAGTGCATTACCACATGGGATCCTGTATGATTGATGAGTGATTATGGTTTGGTTGGTTAATAATGATATTTGTTGCGCTGACATCGGTAACCCTTTCTCAAGAGATTTACTGCTTGGGAAGCATCAACTTGAGCTGTTGTACTGTAAAAAGAAGCCAAAGCCGTATACTTTTTAAGTATTGTGGCAGTTCAGTAGCGTCTTTGCAAGGGAGTCATTGAGAGTTCAGCCAGAATTCCATATTCTGGTCTCATTATATTAGTTCTGTTCTATGAGTCAATCCCAGAAGAGGTCCCAGTTATTTCTGTAATGAGATTTACATAGATGTACAGCTTTGAAAGAAGAAACATCATGTTACACCCATTGTAACAACGTGAAACCTAAAATTTACTTACATTTACCTTTACATTATTTCACATTTTGGGATTCCATTTTCTTTAGGACCACTAGATGGCAGATTGTTGCGTGTTTCAGGTGCATGTCTATAATGGACCGATAGCTGTACTAAATATCCCAGTTATAATCTATCCTCTTTGGTCACGGACATGTTAAGGGGCAGTTAGATGTTTTAAAAAATGCCCCCCATCCCAAATATATTTTAAAAAACAAAGACCACCCCTATTGTAAAAAATGTGCACACCCTCCCCCCTTGAATTAACTCAAAATAATGTTTACAACCACATATAACTGTAGCGACCTTGTGTTTATAAACGCGGATATAAACTTTGCCACTTAAGCATGCAGAAGGCTCACTCTCCCTGCCTGTTTCATTTACACTATCAGAGCCGGCTGCAGACAATGATCAGCCTATGCAAAGAATTTTCCACCAACAAGGTTGTGCCAATGCACCACGCAACCAATAAGTAAAGCATACAGATGCTTCAATATCATGGTTTACGTTTTCAACACCACAATCAAATAGACTATGTCAATGTCGACAAACAGATGTTGGTGAAAGTCTAGATTTGAAATAAAATGTCACTAATTACTGTTTCAAACCATGTGAGATATTTTACCTAATGGTGTCACTCTAAGAATGCGGGGAGTTCTTATGACATTGCCTGTACAGGGCCCAGAACAACCACTCAGAGTTTACAGGTTAAATTACACATATTTACCCTATATTGAAGCGTTAGGCTCTAGGCGCACGAGGAATAGCCTCACGGATGGGAGACAAGCCAGAGCCTGTTAAGCTTTCCTGAAGAACTGGGTCTGCTGGGAGCATATGTGGCCACAATATTAGAGGACGACTTGGGATTGTGATGATCTGATAAACTGGAGAGGTGACCCACAGCTGATCAGAATGGAACAGGGCTTTTGCGCCATTATTCAAATAACATTTTCACCTCAGCCTAGAATTTTGTACTCACAACAATACAATTATTCATTGCATTGTGGTGTTGTAGGCTAGTCTTGGTATAATAATTGTATTGTTGTAACGGCTTTCATCAGAAGAAGAGGAATCGTCAGACCAAAATGCAGCGGGATACGTGTTCATCTTTATTATAAGGAACTGAATACAAAAGGAAAACCCGAAACAGTCCTGCAAGGTGAAACAAACACTAAACAGAAATACAACTACCCACAACTAAAAGCGGAAAAACAGGCTACCGAAGTATGATTCCCAATCAGAGACAACGATAGACAGCTGTCCCTGATTGCCAACCATACCCGGCCGAAACATAGAAATACAAAAACCTAGACATACAAACATAGAATGCCCACCAAATCACACCCTGACCAAACATAAATAGAAACATACAAAGCAATCTACGGTCAGGGCGTGACAATTGTCCTTAAACAAGATCAATAGAGGAGTTTTTTTGAGTGGGGTGTCTCATGTCTTCACTGTTCTTTCTTACACACTGAAGCACTTGGCCTTTCTGCTGCCTATCAGCTATTCCTATTTGTTGTGGTTATATATATAGAAAATTGATGCAACTTTGAATGATTTCTTGTGAGGTATGATTGCTAGTTAGCCTATTGAGGAACTCGACAAACAATCCACCTACCACTATTGTCACTATGAATGGTGGATAGAGGGCAGGAAAGACAGACTGGTATACTGACCTGTGTTATAGTAATAGTTAGCACGTGGAAATGCGTAGATCGAGAGGCAGAGCTGGTGTGTCCAGGGCATATGGTGGATCAGCTCAGACCCCAGGAGCAGGAATACATAGTGTCCCTGGGACAGGACACTGGGGGTGAAGTCTGGGTAGTCGCTCCTGATGAGGTTTGCTGTGTCCCCAGTCACGTCGGGGGTTGAGTCCAGCGGCAGCAGCAGGACTGGAGCTGGGTCAGGTGGTGCATGCTGGGCAGGGTCATCCTGGACACCCCGAATGGGACCCAGAGCTGTTACTGGGTCAGTTGAGGCTGTATTGTCAGCAGCTGGTGACAGTGGTGTGGCTGAACCCAGGTCAGGGCTGGACCGGTCATCGGAGGTAGCAGCAGACCGGTTCGGTGCTGCTGGAGGGTCCCCTAGTGCAGTGACAGGCAGAGAGTTAGAGGCAGACAGGTAGTTCTGGCTGGTGATGATCTGGTGGCAGTGAGGAATAGGGTACAGTCAGCAACATAGGCTCACTGCTGTGTGGCATAGGCCATCTTAGCGGGGAGAGGGTTCCCTCAGACTCCACAGCAGTGGAGGGGGGATCGGGAATGACATCTGGTATGGGTCTCCATAGCAGGCAACTCCTGAGGACCAGCGTCGGCCGAGGACATAACATGTCCCTGCCCAATCTCAGTCGCAGCCATGCCTGACAATGGTGCTGGGGCTGGAGAGGCAATATTGTCAAAACCATTGGTCACAGTCACACCTGGGAAGGAGGCCGGGCCCTAAGAGACAACCCCTTGCTACTGTCCTCCATATGACTGTTCCATGCTCTCCTCTGCCACCCTCTGGAGAGGGCTCCCCTGACAGGAGGAATCCTGGGATCTGGTCCTCTGCTGCACAATGCAAAGAAGACTCTATATTCTGCTCAATATGGGCAAAACGTGTACTCCATACAATGTAGGCAGTGATGACCACGGTGCTGCAACTCCCTGGTACTCCAATGTAGAAATATAATCCACCCGCTAGGTTGTTGGGGATGTGGCCCCACCTGGTGCTGAGTAGTATCCCACAGGTGGAGGAGAGGGGCCATAGGCTCCAGAGAGGGGGGTATAATCCACATGGTAGTAATCCACTGGGTACCTCAGAACCATACTCCACTAGACCGAAGGTGGGCAGTGTGGAAAGTACCCTGTGTGGTCTCTGTGGGGCCCCATATTGTAATGGTGTCAGCAAAGCCACAAATCCATGAAAGAGAGCGACGCGGCTCTACGTATTTTACTTGTTTGTGACTCACTGACACCACCCACGTTCATAGGGGAATAAAGCAACCCAACAGTTAACACACAGGAACTTTATTTAAACACACTGAGGAAGATGAATTTGGGCATGAAAAGTGGAAAGGTTGTAGAATAGTAGTGGTTCTGTAATGGACAGAAACAGAGGTAGTGAATACACACATACTGAGTGCAGACACAAAGGCACAGATACAGAATCTTACAGAATTGTGTAGGGACTGTATAGATTGCTAATGCCACTTGCAGAAATTGTAACCGCCAAAACCCCTTGATATAGACGCATGCAAGCAGATGAGGAAATTTGGCTAGGATGGAAGAAATGATGAAGTAAAAGATACATTTCGAACTGTCCCTAAGTGGTATAATTTGTCATTCATTGATTTGATTTGATCAATAATCAAACTTGATGTCGGCTACAGATTTGTTTGGTCAAAGTGTCTCTTCAATATTATCTCACAGATACATGCGGCTATAGGCCTATGTTTTCCTCATGCACTGCAAGTCGGGATTTCCATTTTTTTTAAACGTTTGTCTTGTTTTGTCATAAATGAGTAGGTCGTGTTAATTCGGACGGGAAGATAAAAGCAAATTGGTGTCTGGTTTTCCTACTGGAGAACTTTTTTTCCCGTTTGTGACTGACAAAACAAGGAATTTTGGTGGATAATTAGTTAGTCTCTGGAGCCTGTCTTTTGTGGAGAAAAACAACTTTTTTGGTGGGGAAAATGTAATTTGCGGGGGAGGCAAACGTTACCTAAATCAAACAAAATAATAGTTTGGCAGTGACATTCTGAAAGTAAAGCACTATACCAGGACAAATGAGGACAGACTACCAGAGATCATATCCAGTTCTGTCACAATAGTTTCATTTCATATTTATGAGAAAAACAGCAAATATCCTGCCAAAGGCCCTATGTTTCCCACACCTTTGGATTCAGTGCTCAGAGCTCTTTTCCTGAACTGAAGTTTAACTTCAGGACCCTGAAGGTAGCCCTAAATCCCTTACAAAGCTTTTTCAGGTCTGAATCTACTGTTTTTCCCACAGTACATTTAAGAGGGTACATTTCAAAAGAGCTAGTCTACACAATATAGACATGGCACACAAAGGTGATGGAGGCCTGTCCTGAACATAAAACAAATGAGTTATTCTGCGGAGGAGGGCGTCGGCTATGCTGGAAGGTCATAAGGCCACGATGGAAAGAAGGGCCTCTGAATGCTGCCACCTCTGATGGTCCTCTCCATATGGAGACGGCAGGTTTTTGTGTTTATTGGAAATATGCAGTCATCCTCTCCAGGAGCCCACGGCATGACCCTGCCAGAGCTCAAGCTTCATCTCCATCCCAGCCCAATTCTCACAGAACCCAAGCACAGTGCAGCGTTGGGGTGAAGAGTGGAAACCTGGCTCTGCTAATAATGACCAGAGAGAGCGTGGGAGCAAATTGTTCTTCATTTGCTTCGGTGCCGTACAGTAGTGAAGCAGATGCTTATGTGCTTTATGGCTGAGATTTAGGGCTGGTGGTTTTCCGGACCTAGATTAACCCTGTTCCTGGACAGAAAAGGCATTTTCAATGGGGATTATCATAAACTGGGTCCTGAATACCAGCTCATACAGTACATTTATTCAAAACTGTACTGCTTTACCACAGTGGGGCCTATTCTCAGCATGGAGCTCCCAACTCCTGCCCATGTGGCCCGTTTGTATAACTCCTACCCTAAACATTTTTTCCTCTGTGGATGTATTGGCATCCATTTAACGCTATAGCTAGGCAGACCTGTCATTTCCTGTTTAGAGAGAGATGAGGAAAGTGTCCCTAACTGTGTCTGGGGAGCCCATGGTGGCTTCTGTCAGCTATGCTTTACCCCCATGCTGGTCATAATAACATATTCCTGTGGGTGACAGGGCAGAGGCGCGTGCCGGGAGGACCACACACCTCCACGTATAGAGGGTCTGACTCTGGAGGGCAGACTGAGCTGTACCAACTACTACCGACCCGACCAGCTGGAGCCTCCAACACAAGCAAACAAGGCTGTAAAATGCAGAGTGGGGGTGCTCACCTTGGAAAGGAACCCCTCTGGTGTAAGGAAACACAGCCTGCACATGGGGGGTGATTTGAGCACCCCCACAAGAAGATGGACTGTGTTTCTCCACGGATGACCACTCTGTGTAAACTACCCAGGCAGGGTATAAAGGTCAGGGCTCGGTGCGTATACGTCAATTACCTACGATTACCAAGCCTCTTTTTTTGTATTTGTGCATGATTGTTTGCATGTATGCAAGCAAGCACAGCTATTCTGAGATTGTGTCCATGTTTTTTTGTGCATGTAAGGGATTTTACAATTAATCCACAGGGCACACGCTGTTTTAATCAATGTTTCCACCTCATTTCAATGAAATTAGGTTGAGCCAATTTGGAATAGACAAATTGACATCTGACACCAACGGGAACATGTTTTATTTGTTTATATCCTTTGTAATTTCTTGATATTTATATTTATTCCAAAAGATTTTGCCTTCACAGCTGCCATCAAACAGAACCCGTCTCACTATCTGAGAGGATTGTACCATAGTTACAAGCAGAGTTGCCTGTGGATTTACCGTCAGCAGCAGGATATAGGCATCTGTAAGCTGTGCACCAGCAGGATGGCCATCTCACCTACCCAACCTGCACCTCTCACAGGACAACAACAAGGATTCCTCCAGCTCCTCTCACCCATCCATGAGGGTTTTCTGAGCCAACAGTTAAATTACCTCAATAAAACGTATTTATGCATTGATGTATTTTCCGTCCTCCTTCAATAAATGCTGTATTTCAGATCTTTTAATGAGAGGAACTCGGCTAGTGTCATTTCTACAGACTTGGTTCAGAGCATTGCCTTTCTGGATCAAAAACTGTGGATGCGTTTATTCACATATTTGCACATTTTGAGACAATAGCAGCAATCACTCCCACCAGCCCAGAATAATGAGATCTAATGCTGTGCAACAACCCCAGCATCCTCTATCTTTTATAATGTAGGAGTGCATATTTGAATAATGACTGTTTAGTGTTGATGGTGGGGGTGCTTATGCTGAGCATCTGGGTTAGGAGGACTGAGTCCCTGCCACAGGAATCCACAATAAATTCCAGCCATGTGATGCCCTTCATCCGTCCAAGATCACTTGGCTCACCCACAATCTCCTGCCTTCCACTCTGACATCCTTTCGGGTAGGCGACTCTGTGTCTTGGAAGTGAGTGGAGCCACAGGGAATAGCGAGAAACAACAGGACTGTTTAAAAAGCCTTGCGAATATTTTGCACAACTGAATTCTCGTTTACCACATAGAGCATGTTTAGAGGATAGAGGATTCCCCCAGAGACAACTTAAGTTAGAGTTGGGTTCCCACATACTGCATACCAAGGCCCCCCTAAAGAGTGACTGTCTACATGCCAAAGAAAAGCCAACTCTGAACTGTCTGTGTTCTCATGTTTTATCCAATGACATAAATAAACCCCAATTAAGTTAAATGCCTGGGGAGACAGTCACAGCTGCACAGCTATCATTGTGGTGAAGCCGACTGTCCTAATTAGAGGCGCTTCGTTATAATCGTCTCTTCATTGTTGGAGAGAGTTTATTTATTTGTAACCATTATCATTTGTGTCATGTTATCATTTTTCTTGGAGGCCTGAAGTTGAAATAGTTTTACACTAAATTGTCTAGGGATTTGGGTTCTGGAATCATTCTTCACTTCATGTCATTATTACTTCACAAATAAATGCTGTGCAAAGCAGATATTGTACTGCAGTTGTAACTTATGCAACTTCTTGTTGATGATGATTTTACAATTTGAAGGAAACCACTATATGTACAGCATGACCATGCTCCCATGACAGTTTAAAGTGTTGGTAAGACTTGTCTGAAACCAGTATGTCGATATACTTATTTGGGCTGGACATCAGCAAACAACACTATCAACGTGGGACGGTTATTTGTGTGTACTGTAGTCATGTCCATTGTCTGCTTCCCACATGTTTCTCCTCTGGCCATGTGAATGTTTCCCACAAGTTGATGGAAAATTCCTGTCACTATGTCAACATGGCGAGGTCCTTGTTCAGTTTCTCTACAATTCTTACATGACAGTGGCCTATCAGAACGAGCAGCACATCTCAGACACATGTGTATTTAGAATAGTGTATTTTGGCATATGTCGCTGTGCTGTTCGTGTTTCTATCTTCGCCTGAGCTCCCCTGTTTACCGCAGGGGCTCTGGGAAATCTCCAGCTCCAATTCCATTTGAGACCCATCACTTGTCAAAGAGTTGTAATAATGTCACAATATCGAGGAAAGCCGAGGATTAAATGTATTCTGTTTCACACAGCACTGAGTATACACATAATAAGAACACCTGCTCTTTCCATGACCAGGTGGATTCAGGTGAAAGCTATGATCCCTTATTGATGTCACTTGTTAAATCCACTTCCATCAGTTTAGATGAAGGTGAGGAGAAGGATGTTTAAGCCTTGAGACAATTGAGACATGGATTGTGTGTGTGTGTGTCATTCAGAGGGTGACAAAAGATTGAAGTGCCTTTGAACAGAGTATGGTAGTAGGTGCCAGGCGCACCAGTTTGTGCCAAGAACTGCAACACTTCAGTGGTTTTCATGCTCAACAGTTTCCCGTGTGTATCAAGAATGGTCTACCACCCAAAGGACATCCAGCCAAATTGACACACCTGTGGAGTCAACATGAGCCAGCATCCCTGTGGAATGCTTTCGCCACCTTGTAGCGTCCATGCCCCGACGAATTGAGGCTGTTCTGAGGGCAAAAGAGAGAAGGTGTTCCTAATGTTTGGGATACTCTGTGTATGTATGTACTCTCTCTATGTGTGTGTGTGTGTGTGTGTGTGTGTGTGTGTGTGTGTCTGTGTGTGTGTATGTATATACACTGCTCAAAAAAATAAAGGGAACACTAAAATAACGCATCCTAGATCTGAATGAATGAAATATTCTTATTAAATACTTTTTTCTTTACATAGTTGAATGTGCTGGCAACAAAATCACACAAAAATGATCAATGGAAATCAAATGTATCAACCCATGGAGGTCTGGATTTGGAGTCACACTCAAAATTAAAGTGGAAAACCACACTACAGGCTGATCCAACTTTGATGTAATGTCCTTAAAACAAGTCACAATGAGGCTCAGTAGTGTGTGTGGGCTCCACGTGCCTGTATGACCTCCCTACAATGCCTGGGCATGCTCCTGATGAGGTGGCGGATGGTCTCCTGAGGGATCTCCTCCCAGACCTGGACTAAAGCATCCGCCAACTCCTGGACAGTCTGTGGTGCAACGTGGCGTTGGTGGATGGAGCGAGACATGATGTCCCAGATGTGCTCAATTGGATTCAAGTCTGGAGAACGGGCGGGCCAGTCCATAGCATCAGTGCCTTCCTCTTGCAGGAACTGCTGACACACTCCAGCCACATGAGGTCTAGCATTGTCTTGCATTAGGAGTAACCCAGGGCCAACCGCACCAGCATATGGTCTCACAAGGGGTCCGAGGATCTCATCTCGGTACCTAATGGAGTCAGGCTACCTCTGGTGAGCACATGGAGGGCTGTGCGGCACCCCAAAGAAATGCCACCCCACACCATGACTGACCCACCGCCAAACCGGTCATGCTGGAGGATGTTGCAGGCAGCAGAACGTTCTCCAAGGCATCTCCAGACTCTGTCACGTCTGTCACATGTGCTCAGTGTGAACCTACTTTGATCTGTGAAGAGCACAGGGCACTAGTGGCGAATTTGCCAATCTTGGTGTTCTCTGGCAAATGCCAAACATCCTGCACGGTGTTGGGCTGTAAGCACAACTCCCACCAGTGGACGCCGGGCCCTCATACCACCCTCATGGAGTCTGTTTCTGACCGTTTGAGCAGACACATGCACATTTGTGGCCTGCTGGAGGTCATTTTGCAGGGCTCTGGCAGTGCTCCTCCTGCTCCTCCTTGCACAAAGGTGGAGGTAGCGGTCCTGCTGCTGGGTTGTTGCCCTCCTACGGCCGCCTCCACGTCTCCTGATGTACTGGCCTGTCTCCTGGTAGCGCGTCCATGCTTTGGACACTACGCTGACAGACACAGCAAACCTTCTTGCCACAGCTCGCATTGATGTTCCATCCTGGATGAACTGCACTACCCGAGCCACTTGTGTGGGTTGTAGACTCTGTCTCATGCTACCACTAGAGTGAAAGCACCACCAGCATTCAAAAGTGACCAAAACATCAGCCAGGAAGCATAGGAACTGAGAAGTGGTCTGTGGTCACCACCTGCAGAACCACTCCTTTATTGGGGGTGTCTTGCTAATTGCCTATAATTTCCACCTGTTGTCTATTCCATTTGCACAACAGCATGTGACATTTATTATCAATCAGTGTTGCTTCCTAAGTGGACAGTGTGATTTCACAGAAGTGTGATAGACTTGGAGTTACATTGTGTTGCTTAAGTGTTCACTTTATTTTTTTGAGCAGTGTATATTTACAGTTCCTTCGGAAAGTATTCACAGCCCTTAAATTTCCACATTTTTGCCTACATACAATACGCCATAAAGTCAAAGTGAAATTTGTTTTATTATTATTATTATTATTAGGAGGGTGTTCCTAATGTTTGGTATACTCAGGGAAGGAAATGCATGCAGGGAAATCGGCCTCCACTGGAGTACATATAAACATCCGTGTGAAGTTGTTTTGAGACCTTTGTTTTGCAGTCAGGCCGTCTCTCAAGTTTTGCAACAACTTTATAGTGGAATCTTGAGTGCTCTGTCTCTCCTCGCTTTGTCTCTCCTGATTGTCTGGCTCGTATGAGCTTTGGGTGTATTCACAATGTTCAACCTTTACAATAATAATAATAACATGACGTTACCACCACCCATAATAGTACAGAGAAACACACAGCTGTCTTAACAGATCATGACCCCCTTCCCCACGCTGCTGTGGCTCCATCTGGGAGGCGTTAGCCCGCCTTGCCAGTCATGGCCCTCCCCTCCCCATGGGCTCCAAACAGGCAACCACAGATGATGAACTCAGCAGAAAATGCCTGGGAGGAGGGGGGAGAGGCCCAGACCCCAAAGCTCTATCCAACACTTCCATTCTTCCTAAATTGCTGTGAGGAGGAGGCCTCTTGGATTAGTGTTCCCACAGTTGTCGTGTGTACAGTAGTGAAAATCTACCAGTCCAATGTCTAGGATCAGGAGCGGCACAAACACAAGCAGATATTAAAAAATTACTAATTGCTATCTAGCATCAGATAACCACTGCCTGTGGTGGTGGTGGTGGTGGTATGTTCAACCAATTGACTTATTCTTGTTACGTAACCTACAGTTTTTTTAACGTATGTAATTGCTAACATCCGCCTTTGATTGAATTGCCATATTGAATCAAGGTGCCACTGCTTCACTGCAAAGCAGGGACTCATTTCTAAAGTCTAGCTGGACTTTGTAAGGTCTGCATGCTGGAGAGACATTGTTATTCTTAAGACAAGGAAATGAACAAGCAATTTACAGAGCACTCCTCCTATGAACTCTGGATGTTTTTAGTGGATTCGGGACCATTTTAAGAGCAGGGGGAAAATGTGAATAATTCTTTGTTTAACTTGAACTGTCCTCACATGATACTTGATTGATATTGTTTCACAATATACATGTTTAGACTGGAATGCATAGTATGGTTGCATGTCTCACTCTCCATTGCCCACCCTTCTATTGTGGAATTATCAGTGGAATATGATTTTGTTTGGTGATGGGATTTATGTCTTTGACCTGGCTCAGGGTGTGCATACCTTTCAGAAATCATTCTCTGGTTGCATCGTCCACAATCCAGACCGTGAGAATATGAAGAATCAAATCAATGGAAAACAGTAGGGAATGCATGTCTCTCCTGACAGGAGTGGAGTAATAGGATTGAGGTATGCAAAAAATGTTTGACTTTTAGTCCGCTAAATCCGTATCAAGTAAACCAACAGCATCTACCTCTTATCATCTAACAAAAAAGCTCCATTTTGAGAAGGGTCTTATTTGAGGCGCACTATATTTTTGTGGTTTTATTGTATCTCAACTTTTGGAAGACTTTTTTTATTTTTTTTATTCTTGGAGGACAAGTAATTGACAGTAACTTGGAGCGTCTTTTAGTGAAAACACTTGGCAAGTTCTCAATACAGGAATAAACAATTCTTTAATTTATCATTTATAATGGTATTTAATAACTGGGAATAATAAATTATCATGACTTTTGATGCATATGTTTCTACATTTGTTATTGAAAGGAAGGGCACTTGGAAACCACAACGTTTAAGAAGGGGTAAGAATAGAGTGGTCCAAAGTCAATGTTTTGTAGCTGACCTGTGGAGTATGGTCAGCAATATGACCTGACCAAAGAAAGACCCTTCCAAAATGTCTCCCAGAGTGTAGAGCAGATGTAAGCCATGTGGGTCCAAACCTAAGCGGAAAATTAGAGACCACTTTTGGACAACCTGTTTAGACGAAAACATGTCACTGCAAAATTACAACGAAAATAGGTTCATTCACTACGAGATTGAGCTATTTGGTCAAATTGAATGTTCGAGTTTCTTGTTGAGGATAAGTGGGTGCCCTTGTTCACAGATCATAACATCGTAAACAAAACGGCTTTCAGAGCATGAAATTGCAGGACTATTTTCCTGCATCTTGGTAAAATAAGAAAAGTCATTCCAAATGAAATCAAATATTTATTTTACAGTGTCATTGATCTCAAGTACCCAATTACATAGTGATTAATAATGTTTGACACATTGTTTATTAGACTTAATTAAAATAAGCATTGAAACACTATGCAAATCCCTCGTGCCGAATTGGATTATTGAAGCAACGTCCCAAAAATACAACAAGGAAAAACAAAGAAGTCAGCATATGGACAGCACTGCCAAAGACTGGAAATGGTTCATTCTTATGTGCTCTGACCGTCTTGTTATTTCAATCTGTAATAAAACATATAAATGGAGAACTAAATGAAAGTATTATCTATTTGTTTGTTTTCATGACAGAGAGAACAATATAGGTATCTAATGATTAAAACCATATGTTTGGAGAGATAGATAATACTTTCATTTAGTTCTCCATTTATATGTTTTATTACAGATTGAAATAACAAGACGGTCAGAGCACATAATACTGAACCATTTCCAGTCTTTGGCAGTGCTGTCCATATGCTGACTTCTTTGTTTTTCCTTGTTGTATTTTTGGGACGTTGCTTCAATATTCCAATTTGGCACGAGGGATTTGTATAGAGTGATGCAATGCTTATTTCTCTCCAAAAATATGGTTTTAATCATTAGAGACCTATATTGTTCTCTCTGTCATGAAACGCAAACAAATAGATAATACTTTAATTTAGTTCTCCATTTATATATTTCATTACAGATTGAAATAACAAGACGGTTTATGTCTAAATAACAAGACCGTCAGAGCACATTTGGAACCTCTGAGGACATTCTGCAGCCGTAGCTTTTCCTACAGCTTTAAGAAATAGCATTGGATACTGTAATGAATGTCGACCCTTGTGAAATGCTCAAGTTCAGAACGGTCACAGTCCTCTACATGTGTGGTTTCAGTCAGCTAAAGGGGTCATAAAATTTAAGCTTAGCTGGAGTGTAAATGTCACTCAAAGAGGGTAGGTCTCTGAGTACACAAGGTGAAATATCCTGCCACACAAGATGAAATGTCCTACTCTGAAATACCATTGGACTGAAGGGACCTTTGACCCACAGAGCTAGAAGAGGAGGTAGAAGAACCATTGGGATTGTGCTACGTTCTTAATACTTCCAGTGAGAATATCTAAACCATGTATTATAGACTACAATAGTAGTCCCATTGCTCTTACAAAAAATCACCAGCATACAGTAGAATGATGCCGTTCTCAATCTCTGTCATGTCTTATGTACAAACTTTCTAAAAGCGTTGACTCGACCACTGTTTGATCAGCTTTAAAACGCAGGTCTCAGAACAGTCTATTTAAACAGCTGCACCTGTAATGGGTTCCATTGATGATGTCAGATTCCAGGTAAGGTAGTGTCTCCTGATGTTTCTGTCACCTCCCTCAATGGCCAGACTGGATATGACATTATGGTAGGATTCAATCCCTGGAGTCTCTATGTCACAAGACTTGTGAAAACAATCAACGTACGTACCTCACTACTCATAATAGCAGCAGGTGGGAATGTGTGATGTAAGAGAGAAGAAGCGAGGTGGATCCAAGTATCTGACACACATTGTGTTGACATAGTGAAATATACCTGATCCTTGATAAATTCAAAGGTTATTCTGTGAGACATATCAGTCAACATTGATATAATCTCATGTGTTTTTGTCAGTGTCCAAAACAGACATTTGTCTTCTGTCAGACTATGTGAATGAAAGTTATTATTGGTAGAAGGCACATTTCAGATAGACAATAACCCATTGTCAAATATTTAATGGTCACGTTATTGCAAGCTTGTAAATTTGCCAATGTGACTTGGATTGGCAAGAGTGACTGCAGGTGTCGCTTCCCCTATTTCAGCCTGCTCTCTGGTAAACAGTGATCCATTGGGGTGTGTTAAAGGAGAAAAGAATTAGCATGTAACTTTTGGCAGTCATTAAATCCACTTCTCAGGTAGTCAAGTACCATGTCATGTGTCCCCTGTTGCAACCGGGTTGTCAATGGCATTTGGAAAACTTAAATAGGAGGAAAGAACTTTTACCTTTGCAGAGACAGCTGCTTTACTATGCACAGGAGTGAGAAAATACATGTGTGAAATGTATTCCACCTGGAGAGAAAAACCTGGCTCTGCTTCCTGACTGAACATCTGGTGCAGTTTATTCTGGCAAGCATTGTGTTTTTCACCAGAGCAAAAGCACAACGCCCTCTTACTTTTCAGTTTTTGTGTTTGAACTGAGAATTAGAAAGAAGTAATTTATTTTCATTCAACAGCAATAATCTTTATTAAAGAAATTGGAGAACTTAAAGGCCCAGTGCAGTCACAAATGAGATTTTCTTGTGTTTTATAAACACTATATATACAAAAGTATGTGGACATCCCTTCAAATAGTGGATTTGGCTATTTTGGCCACACCCCTTGCTGACAGGTGTATAAAATCGAGGACACAGCCATGCAATCTCCATAGACAAACATGGGCAATAACTGTTAGTCCAGAGCTTCATGAAATAGGTTTCCAAGGCCAAGCAACCGCACACAAGCCGAAGATCACCATGTGCAATGCCAAGCATCGGCTGGAGTGATGTAAAGCTCGCCGCCATAGGACTCTGGAGCAGTGGAAACGCTTTCTCTGGAGTGATGAATCACACTTCACTATCTGGCAGTCCAACGTACGAATCTGGGTTCGGCAGATGCCAAGAGAACGCTACCATCCCCAATGCATAGTGCACGTTCACAAAAAGAGGTCCATACAGAAATGGATGTCAAGATCGGTGTGGAAGAACTTGACTGGCCTGCACAGAGCCCTGACCTCATCCCCATCGAACACCTTTGGGATGAATTGGAACGCAGACTGCGAGCCAGGCCTAGTCGCCCAACATCAGTGCTTGACCTCACTAATGGTATTGTGGCTGAATGGAAGCAAGTGCCCGCAGCAATGTTCCAACATCTAGTGGAAAGCCTTCCCTGAAGAGTGTAGGCTGTTACAGCAGCAAATTGAGGACTTACTCCATATTAATAGCCTTGATTTTGTAATGAGATGTTTGACAAGCAGGTGTCCACATACTTTTGGTCATGTAGTGTTTATTTCCACGTTATGAGGTTGGAATAATACTGTGAAATTGTGAAAATTATTATATTGCCATTTTAGTGTAAGAGCTGTTTGAAAAGACTGCCTGTAATTTCAGTGGGATGGAGTTTTGGCCTGACTGGTGACATCACGCTATAGTAGTTAATGGGCCAATAATAAAGATAGTTCCAAACCTGACTGCTAATAACAAATGGTTTTCAGTTTTCCTCTCCCTACTCAGACTACACACAGACAGTCCTAGCTAAATTCTTGCTTGATAAATTGCTCATTTCTTAGAAGCTATTTTTGTTTCTTTTTACCATTTTAATTAAAAAACAATCTCAGTCAGGTACTACATTTTTACTCAGAAATGATTTGATATTGAGATAAAAACGGCTGCATTGGATCTTTAATAGAAATGGATTATCCTGTGTACCCCCGTCATGGCTATATTTCCCTCTTTCTCTAACCCCCCATGTATTGTAGGGCCCACACAGTGTAAGAAGGGACTCTGATATGCTGTAAAATATTGCATGAGAAATGGTCACCATATGTCTCCTTGTGAGAAATGGTCACCATATGTCTCCTTGTGAGAAAAGGGTCACCTTATCTGTCTCCTTGTGTTACATGCAGCTGTTATTCCAGACTGACGATAAGAAGTGTTTTTCCAAAAAGACAGAAATCTTTTAAGTCATCTATTGACACTTGGCAACTGATAGTGTAATGTGCATTTTCACAACCAAAAACATCCTGGCAGCACAATAGTATACCATGTCAGCCTAAAGCTAGCTAGTAGGCAATGGCATGATGATGATATTCCAATATGGCTGTCTTAAAGTCCAGGACTTTTACTCTTGTCAACAATCACCTGGCAGCTGACAGCTCAGACCAACACTTGGCTGTGGTGTGTCACAGGAGCTCCACGCTCATACCTACAGACGTACACACTATGTCACTTTCCATCGCTCGTACTAGTCCTTCTCACTGACTTTTATAGTGGACTTTTACTTTTACCTCCATGTGAAGTTACTGTTTTTCATGGCTGGTAATTGTATCCATGGAGCGTTATGTGTCTGTCTGTTAGGGGTTGGAGGGGCGGTCCAGTCCGGTTGTCAGCCAAGCCAAGCCAGCAGCGTGACATGGTGCGGTGGTGGTGGCATGGACCTGCTGTAAGCTGCTGTAAGCTAAAGGCCTGTCTGCCAGCTGTAGACACCCAGACAGAGGGCCTTTTTTCCACCACGCAGTCAGCAGACACCAAGGGTAAAGGACAGCCATTAGCTCATAAAGAGGCCAAACAATCCCCAGGTCTGTTTTCCCAGCGAGCAGCGGCCACATAACGAGACCAAGGCAACCAAAAACCAGTTTCACTCATATTCGTTACTCATTAGTGAATGCAGTCTTGCAGTTTGGTGAAAAATAATGCAATAGATTATGGTAATTGAGGTGGCTCGTGGAAATAAGTGTAGGATCTCTTTAATGAGATGACGTCACATTTTTCATAATTTGAGTCTGAGGGTTTAGAGTTATGCACATTCAATGGTGGCCAAATAGCAGTTATTGTTCAACTCTTTCAGTACAAGGGAAACTGAAACCAGTGAAATGGTGCTCAAATGACATGTTGACCCCCGGCAAATGATCTGCCCTCATATATTTTGGGCTATTCATGGAAAGTGTATCGGTGAAGAACGGAGTGTATCTGGGGGTTCAGTTGTATAGACATGTCTTAGATGCTACAGATGGGCCTGTGAAATGAGTGTGTCAGCAACAGACATCAACTGTGACCCCAACAATACGCCTGGCGCCAATACAATAAATATTATATGGAGCAATTATTCTCTGCAGACTTCATAGTTTACCGTGCTTCGCATTAAAATGTTGTTATATGTTATATGAAGTCGGACGTTTACATACACTTAGGTTGGAGTCATTAAAACTCGTTTTTCAACCACTCCACAAATGTCTTGTTAACAAACTATTGTTTTGGCAAGTCGGTTAGGACATCTACTTTGTGCATGACACAAGTCATTTTTCCAACAATTGTTTACAGACAGATTAATTTCACTGTATCACAATTCCAGTGGGTCAGAAGTTTACATACACTAAGTTGACTGTTCCTTTAAACAGCTTGGAAAATTCCAGAAAATGATGTCATGGTTTTAGAAGCTTCAGCTAGGTTAATTGACATCATTTGAGTCAATTGGAGGTGTACCTGTGGATGTATTTCAAGGCCTACAGTGAGGGAAAAAAGTATTTGATCCCCTGCTGATTTTGTATGTTTGCCCACTGTCAAAGAAATGATCAATCTATCATTTTAATGGTAGGTTTATTTGAACAGTGAGAGACAGAATAACAACAAAAAAATCCAGAAAAACGCATGCCAAAATGTTTATACATTTATTTGCATTTTAATGACAGAAATAAGTATATGACCCCTCTGCAATACATGACTTAGTACTTGGTGGCAAAACCCTTGTTGGCAATCCCAGAGGTCAGATGTTTCTTGTAGTTGGCCACCAGGTTTGCACACATCTCAGGAGGGATTTTGTCCCACACCTCTTTGCAGATCTTCTCCAAGTCATTAAGGTTTCGAGGCAATTGTTTCGCAACTGGAACCTTCCACTCCCTCCACAGATTTTCTATGGGATTAAGGTCTGGAGACTGGCTAGGCCACTTTAGGACCTTAATGTGCTTCTTCTTGAGCCACTCCTTTGTTGCCTTGGCCGTGTGTTTTGGGTCATTGTCATGCTGGAATACCCATCCACGACCCATTTTCAATGCCCTGGCTGAGGGAAGGAGGTTCTCACCCAAGATTTGACGGTACATGGGCCCGTCTCAACCGTGAAGTACAGGGGTGGCAGCATCATGTTCTGGGGGTGCTTTGCTACAGGAGGGACTGGTTCACTTCACAGAATAGATGGCATCACGAGGGAGGAAAATTATGGGGATATATTGAAGCAACATCTCAAGATATCAGTTAATAAAGCTTGGTCGCAAATGGGTCTTCCAAATGGACAATGAACCCAAGCATACTTCCAAAGTTGTGGCAAAATGGCTTAAGGACAACAAAGTCAAGGTATTGGAGATGCCATCACAAAGCCCTGACCTCAATCCAATAGAAATGCGTGGGCAGAACTGAAAAAGTGTGTGCGAGCAAGGAGGCCTACAAACCTGACTAAGTTACACCAGCTCTGTCAGGAGGAATGGGCCAAAATTCACCCAACTTATTGTGGGAATCTGGTTGAAGGCTACCCGAAGCGTTTGACCCAAGTTAAACAATTTAAAGGCAATACTACCAAATACTAATTGAGTGTATGTACACTTCTGACCCACTGGGAATGTTATGAAAGAAATGAAAGCTGAAATAAATCATTATCTCTACTATTATTCTGACACTTCTCATTCTTAAAAAAAAGTTATGTTTGTAACTGACCTAAGACAGGGAATTTTTACTAGAATTAAATGTCAGGAATTGTGAAAAACTGAGTTTAAATGTATTTGGCTAAGGTGTATGTAAACTTCCGACTTCAACTATGTCATTGGAGTATACACTGAAAGTAACAATATAATTAAAAAGTGTCATTAAACGTTCCAGTGTATGTTTGCTTTAATGTGCTTTATTTACTGTAGCGGTTAGTTATTGAAGCACTCACAATGGTTTTTGTCAAACTGCAATGATAAGATCCATGACCAGTTGAGGAGGGCACAAACATGGTAAACAGGGACAGCATCTGTGTGACTGAGCATAATGCTGGCTCCACATTGACTGTCGATTAAACTGTTTCTGCCCAAATATGCAATTTTTAAAGACGCATCAAGCCAAAATCTTTCCCTACACACTGTGACTGTGAGTGATTTATGGTTGTACATGTGGTAATGGTTTTGAAAAGCTGCTGGAAGTCATATATCTTGTGGCAGCTTGCACACCACATGTGCCAGTAACATGTGAAAGAGAAGCCATTTTAAACACAGTGTCTTTTACACAGCCAGCCATTGGAATCAGACACACCTTCTCAAATTTAAACGCTGCAGTCTTTTCATATTGTCTTCAGGTTTTAAAGCTTTTTCATTTGACAATCTGTTTCCCACTGTAATATTGATGAGGTGAAAAGCTAAAGTGGTGGAATCCCTCTAAACATTGCAAATCCGTATAATCACAAAAATATGGGATTTGGGTGGATTTTAGGCGACGTTTTTGTTCAAGTTCACGCCCCTTAGATCTCACGAGACCTTGCATGTTTCAGAGAAAACAGACTGGCAGTGGGGGAATTAGAAAACTACTCAAGTAAAAGAGAAAGTCACCTAGTAAAACACTACTTGAGTAAAAGTGTAAAAGTATATGGTTTTAAATGTACTTAAGTACAGTGGTGGAAAAAGTATTCAATACTTAATATTAAAGGGAAAATCCACTCAAAAACACATTTTTGTATTTTTTTCATTAGTCCATTGTTGATACAAGGCCAAAATGTGTTGCATGTCAACAAACTGCTGACATACAAAGCATGTTGGGACTGTATCAACAGGGGACTAATGAAAACATATACCAAAATATTTGTCCTTTATGCAAACCAGACAGCACAATTTTCTTTATTTTTCTTTATGGACAGACAGGGGCACACTCCAACACTCAGACTTGATTTACAAACAAGTCTGAGCATATTTGAAATGTAACTAGTACTTTTGGGTGTCAGGGAAAATGTATGGAGTAAAAAGAACATATTTTCTTTAGGAATGAAGTGAAGTTAAAGTAAAAGTACAGATACCCCCCAAATAACTACTTAAGTAGTACTTTAAAGATTTTTTTTAACTTAAGTACTTTCCACCAATGGAGACTACATGTATCCAGCACGTCATTTGAAGCCATAATATCCACAACTAATATTCTGTGTGGAATATAGCCCAAACATCTTGGACTGACTAGAACCCTTATTGACTCTCCTGGCAGCTACATCAGAGCCTTCTACCACACATAAATTGATAGTTCAAAATAGGTTTACATGAACCTTTTAAAGTTCAAATATGTTGAAGAATAGCAGAACTTGTGAGTGCATGATGTCAATGCACTTTGGTGAAGTAGAACGGTAACATTTATTCAACATCTATAAGAATGACACAAGTATACAAAAATAGCGTCTCTTATCATTTGAACTTTTTTAATGTTTTGTATTTGCTATTAAAATACACAGATCATCACACAGCTCTGATTATGTGCGGAGATGAATATGAATGGAAACACAACAAAAATGATGTATATTACCTACACGTGAAAATCTGAAAACACTTCAATGTAACATGGCAAATTGTTGGCATAAAACCAAAAATACATCTTGTAAAAATATCTATATTTCAAAACCGTACCTTTTAAGTCATTTAGGAAATGTTCAATTACTGACTAACATACAATACATCCATAATTGTGTACCCAGGCAGACACCTTTGGTTCTTCAGCAATTTCATTCATCCCTTACCATTACACTCTATGACCTGTTGAATCATCTCAACTTCAGTCAGTGTTCAGAGAACCTGCTCCGAAACATAAAAGATACAAAAGCAAACACATAACAACTGACTGTAGTTTCTACACTTTATAAAACCAAAAGTGCCATTGAATAGACTTTCACATGTTAATGTTTCACAAATTAGTGTAAAAATCTATTGTTATTTAACTACCCTCATGAAAGTGCATGGCATTGTAAACCTAGACCTTTATGAAGCCCCCAGGGTAGTGCTGTGGTTCCTTCAAACATACATTCAGCTGTATATGATACTGACAATTTGCAATGCATCTTTTTAAACTCAAGTCTTTTTGTTATCTTGTTATCAATGTCTCCTTTATACCCCTTCATACCTGAACATGGGCTGTGTGTATAGGCTCAATGGTGTGTCCATTGAGTGTCCAAGGAAAAACATGGAAGTAACATGAAGGGGAACGCTTGAGTGTGAACTCTTCCATGCTCCATTCATTCCACCCTCTTCAATCATCCTCCATCCCTTTGCCAGGCTGCCAGTACTTCCCCACGTCCAATGGAGGCTCGTCCTGTCCTTGTTGTGATCAGACACCAGAGGCCCCTCAAGACACCGTGTCTGGGTAAGCTGGCAGATCTGGTTGGCCAGGAATTCCGGGAGGCCCGTGTGGACCAACAGGCCCGGGCTTTCCTCTTGGGCCAGGCAGCCCGTGGAGCCCTGGGAGCCCTGCTTGGCCCTGTATTCCCAGTGGCCCTTTGGGACCTGGTATTCCATCCTTACCACTAGTACCCATGTCTCCCTTCTCGCCTCTCTCGCCACGTGGACCTGGTTGACCCAGAGAACCCTTCACCCCTTTGACACCCACTCCGCCTCTGGCCCCTGTTGGTCCTGGCTCCCCCTGAGCTCCTTTAGGCCCGAAAGGGCCCTTCTCTCCCAGAGGACCACGGTTCCCTGCTGGGCCCTTGTCTCCTTTGTTTCCTGTCAGGCCAACAGGACCTTTGCCTCCTCCTTCCCCTCTGTTCCCCTTTGGACCAGGTGGGCCCGGTGCACCTGTAAAGAGAAGAATAGTGTTAGTGAGCACAGGTGACAGCAGTTAGGATACAAAATGCATACAAAAAAGATAACATCTGAAATGTACTTAGAATTTCCATAACCTATCTGCAATGCCATACAAATTTCAAACATATTGGAAAGATACAGTATCTTTGACAACCGAAATCCATGAAAGCAGGTCTCACATACAAACCATCAATAGATACAGTACATACTCAAGAACCTTTCAGTTAAATATGTTCTATACAATTCTGTCAACAAAGAGTATTGGGTATTGATCATAACTCTAAATGCAGACTCTGTCATGAAAAGGAAGACATAATGCATTTGTATTGGTACTGTCCGACAGTGAGCTTATTTTAGCTACAGTGTCAAGGCTGGCTTTCCCATCACTCCATCAAACTATATATTAACCCGTAGCTTATCATCTTTGGTGACCTCAATGTCTATAATCCTCCAATAAACAACACAATACTTCTACAAGACAAAATATTCATATTCAAATTGTAAAATTCTACATCTCTAACAACCAAGCCTTTAAAAGAAAATGTTGACACCAATTTATCCTTGAAAGTACAATTGCTTGTCTAGTTAAAAATTAAATTCAAAATTAAATTCAAAAATTAACATTGTCCTCAGTTGTTATGGTTGTCTTGTCACTAATTGTATTTTTCTACAATTTGTAAAAAGAAATAGAATCCCCTTCAATCAGTGTAGATGAAGGAGAGGAGACAGGTTTAATTGTCTCAAGGCTTAAAAATACTTCTTTAGACATGGATTGTGTGTGTGTGCCATTCAGATGGTGAATGGACAAGACAAAAAAATGTAAGTGCCTTTGAACGGGGTATGATAGTAGGTACTGGGAGCACCGGTTTGTGTCAAGAACTGCAATGCTGCTGCTTTTTCACAGTAAACTGTCCACCACCCAAAGGACATCCAGCCAACTTGACACAATTGTGGGAAGCATTGGAGTCAACATGGGCCAGCATCTCTGTGGAACACTTTTGACATGTTTTAAATGAAGATCTTTTAACAAAAGTGCATTTGGCAATGACATCAAAAACATCTCGGCTGTACCTTTGAGAATGGTGAAGTTCTGGATGAGCTGGGTGTGGTGCGTGTCCACTAGCTTCATCTCCTCCATGACCATGGACAGGTTCCTGGCGTCCACATCTAGACGGACGCTCAGCAGCATGTACTGCTGCCTCAGGGTGACAGCCAGGTGCATCAGTAGCAGCACCGTGTTGTTCAGGTTCTGCAGGTCCTCCGTGTGGCTACCCATCCGCGTCTGGCATGACGTGCTCTCGATGTTGATGTACTTGTACATGCTCTGCACGTGGCTCACCGTGGCGTTGATGCTGGATGAGATGGTGTCGATCTCCATCTCGATGGAGTCCATGCGAGCATCCAGGGTGATGAACCTCTCGCCCGTCCGGTTCTGGTAGTACTTGGAGTGGTATTGGAGGTCGTGCATGTTCTCCTCATGCTCGTCCATGAAGGAGGTGACATTGTCCAGCTGCATCTGCAGGTTCATAACCTGCAGGGTGAGGTCGTGCACCATCTCCGAGCTCATGCTGATCCTCTGGTGCGTGGCCGAGATCCCACTCTGGATGCTCCTCACCGTCTGAGTGGTGGTGCTTGAGTTGGACTTCAGACCGCTCAATACCCGGCTGTAGTTCTGCCAGTCCACCGTCATCTTCTGCAGGACCAATGTCTCCTCATTGGTCTTCCTCTGCAGGGCGTCCATCCACAAGGAGTTGAGGGCCACCGTGGTATTGACCTGATTCATGGTGGCCTTGAGATCGTACTGATCCTGAGACAGAGTCTTCATGCTCTCGTCCGTCTCGGTGATGACCGCCTTCCAACCGTCCACCTGGTCTAAGTAACGCTCCAGGGACTGGTTGATGAGCCTGATGGACAGGGAGTAGTTCTGCATGTCTCGGGTCATCCTGCTTCTGGCTGCCTTCAGGGTCTGCTGGGTCTGGGAGGCCTGATCCAGGACCTGCTCCTGTCCCAGGATCATTTTCTGGAGGTCCTCAAACTCCCTCTTCAGCCTACTGATCTCCTCGCTGAAGTGGGCCATGTCGAAGCAGTCAGAGCAGTTTCTGGTAGTGCTGAGATCTGGGAAAGAAGCGATAACAATGTTATGATGATCAGTTCATTGATAATTTAGCCAATATCAGAGTTAGCTATGTGTCAATTCTAGTCGACTGAAGTACACGGAAGCTGCAGTGCTTCCATAAATGATGGGCCAATGGAGGCAGCTGTAGTAGGTCACTGTTGAAGTCATATCCTGAGCTCTGTCTCTTCAGGAAGTTGACACAGCACAGGAGGCAGGCCATTAAGCTTGAAGAGCAGATCCTTATTTGCTCAGACTTCATACTCAATCACCCATACAGTTACACTCAATGGGTGACATATTTTAAACAGAGACAACTCTTTTGGCAAAATACATATTTTGGAAATCTGCAGAAATGTCCAGTATGCTCTATTAGTCCTTGTTTATTTCTTGACTTTTCTGTCAGCAGCCACATTGGGAGGCCCTGCTTGCACAGCACATGTTGTCACATGATTAATAACGCTCTCTCACCTTGTATACTTTCCTGGACCTTAGTAATCTTCTTATGATAAAAGGATTCCTCTTCTGATAAGTTGTCGACCTTCCTGAATACTGATAAGACAAAGATCATTATGTAAATTAGACTTTCCGAATAATGAGAATGGAGGTTCCTCTCTACGTAGGTATTGATACAGACTTAATACATGTGTTAAGACTGACACCCAAATGAAGTTAGAGTGCCAACACCACTCCATTGATAAAGAACCTTGCCCCAGAAACATGCCAGCACTCAGCAATACACATCATTGAATGGAATTAAGATGCCGTCCTGAACCTTGTTTTACAATAACAACAACACAGTTTGTTTCCATTACAAAGTACAGCACAAATAATGGAAATGGTTTGTACAGCAGGTTACTTCCCAGTCAACTATAATTCCCAGAAGAACAACAACCGTGCTTAAAGCACACTTTTAAGGACTCCTTGTTGCATATCATTTCCTAATCCTTGACTCTGGGGATTAATAACAGTTGTGTCATCGTCTGTTTTTGCTCACAAGCGATTCCATATGTCCTCTACATACCACCTGTTATAGTGCATTAGGTCTCAGGGACGTTGATTTTACACAGCCTCTTAACAGTAATTGGCATTCTCCTGGTGTACTGGTGGACTTGAACTTCTTATTATAATCATGTCTGCTAGTTAGAGAGAGGTTGGTTAGGTTCTACTGTGAGTTTTTTGTTGTTACATAACACAAATTCTTGGGGACTCTGAACAATGCAAAACAGATGTGCTGCATTATAAGGACATTTCTACATTTATAGGTCCATGTTTTTGTTCTCGCTCAATGTTTGGGGAGTTTTAACCAAACACAATTTTGGACATTTCACAATTAAAGTTTACAGTGCTTTGTTCTTGTTTTGTTTTGCCTCAGTATTGCTGTGCTCTGCGTTGACATGAACTCAAGCAGACCCTGCTCCAGCCAATAAAATACGGTGCCACGGTGGTGTTGGAATCCCAGCCCTCTGTATCAGGGCTCTTGGAATTACACAAGAGCCCTAAGGGAGCTCTGGGCTGCTGTGAAAAAGAGATGTAGCGTTTTGAATCTCAATCATATTTTTGCCTAAATGCAAGTAACATCTGTAAGCACTTAAAACGTTGTCAGACAGGTAAGAAATGGCAAATCAGATTGATGTTGTATGTTCGTTCGATCCTTGTTGGAAATTAAATGGCCCTTATATTTTAAAGAAAAAACCCTCAAGGCTTGAACCAAATCTCTCTCTCAGCTGTTAGTGTACAACAGGGAGCACATTGTTAAGTCAAGCATGACTAAAGAGAACAGATTCTGATTGTGGAGGAATGCCGGAAGATGTGGAGCTTGAAGTGATGCACACATAATACCTGCAGGAACTCCACATCCCGGCCTGAAATGGCTAATCCAACAATCTGGATTTAATACAGCTTTATTAGCTTAGTTATTATACTGAACAAAAATATAAATACAACATGTAAAGTGTTGGTCCCATGTTTCATGGGCTGAAATAAAAGATCCCCTAAAAAATGCACAGAAAGCTTATTTCTCTCAAATTTTGTGCACAAATTTGTTTAAATCCCTGTTAGTGAGCATTTCTCCTTTGCCAAGATAATCCATCCTCCTGACATGTGTGGCATATCAAGAAGCTGATTAAACGGCATGATCATTACACAAGTGCACTTTGTGCTGGAGACAATAAAAGGCCACTCTAAAATGTTGTCACACAACACAATGCCACAGATGTCTCAAGTTTTGAGGCAGCGTGCAATTGGCATGCTGACTGCAGGAATATCCACCAGAGCTGTGGCTGGAGAATTTTATGTTAATTTCTCTACCATAAGCCGCCTCCAATGTCGTTTTAGAGTATTTGGCATCACGTCCAACCGGCTTCACAACCGCAGACCACGTGTAACCATGCCAGCCCAGTACCTCCATATCTAGCTTCTTCACCTCCGGTATCGTCTATGACCAGCCACCCGGACAGCTGATGAAACTGTTGGTTTGCACAACCAAAGTATTTCTGCAGATACTATCAGAAACCGTCTTAGGGAAGCTCATCTACTAGGCTACCCTGGGGCGGCAGGGTAGCCTAGTGGTTAGAGCGTTGGACTAGTAACCGGAAGGTTGCAAGTTCAAACCTGAGCTGACAAGGTACAAATCTGTCGTTCTGCCCCTGAACAGGCAGTTAACCCACTGTTCCTAGGCCGTCATTGAAAATAAGAATCTGTTCTTAACTGACTTGCTTAGTTAAATAAAGGTCAAATTAAAAATTTAAAAATCTGCGTGCTCGTCATCCTCACTAGGGTCTTGACCTGACTGCAGTTTGGCATCAGTTTGACTTCATAGGGGCAAATGCTCACCTTCAATGGCCACTGGCACGCTGGAGAAGTGTGCCCTTCACGGATGAATCCCGGTTTCAACTGTACTGGTGGGTGAGTGGTTTGCTGATGCCAATGTTGTGAACAGAGTTCCACATGGTGGCGGTGGGGTTATGGTATGGGCAGGCATAAGCTACAGATAGCGAACACAATTTAATTTTATCAATGGCAATTTGAATGCACAGAGATACCGTAACGATATCCTGAGGCTCATTGTCGGGCCATTCATCTGCCGCCATCACCTCATGTTTCAGCCCGATAATGCACGGCACCATGTCGCAAGGATCTTTACACAATTCCTGGAGGCTGAAAATGGCCCAGTTCTTCCATGGCCTGACATGTAACCCATTGAGCATGTTTGAGATACTCTGGATCGACAGTGTGTTCCAGTTCCCGCCAATATTCAGCAACTTCGCACAGCCATTGAAGAGGAGAGGGACAGCATTCCACAGGCCACAATCAACAGCCTGATCAACTCTATGCGAAGGAGATGTCGCGCCGCATGAGTCAAATGGTGACCAAATACTGACTGGTTTTCTGATCCACACCCCTATGTTTTTTTAAGGTATCTGTGACCAACAGATGCATATCTGTATTCCCAGTCATATAAAATCCATAGATTAGGGCCTAATGCATTTATGTAAATTGATTGATTTCCTTATATGAATTCAGAAAAATCTTTGAAATTGTTGCATGTTGCATTTATATTTTTGTTCAGTATATATAGCAAACCCAACCAAAGTCAATGGTGTAAAAGTGGGCCCAACAGCCCAAAGGGGCAGGAATCAGGGAGTCTTTTCCAAGTTCTCTCAGTGTGATTCAATTCAACTACTATTACGGACATATTATTCCAGGGATTAAAAACATGAATACACATTTTCCTGTATCCTAGTGGCCTTGCAATCATAATCCTATAAAAAGCACAACGTGGAAAACAATAACTATTCACATTTGTACAATACAAGCTAATAAAAGACTCATAAATGTGCCTGGCATGGAGGATAACCAAGAGCATAACCACTGTACTGGAACGGTGGTGTGATATCATAGTTACTCACCTAGTGATGCCAGCACTGCCACTGCTATGATCAGGAAGACAAAGAAACCGTAGAGCACTTTGACGGCCAGCTGCAGAGAATATGTCTTCTGGCATTTCACACAGCCACCTCTGGTTCTTCCTGCAATCAGAAGCATGGGGCTCTAGTCTCTCTTACATAACATCAGCTGGTTAGAGGGCAGAGAGGAAGGGAAACACCTGTCTTAACCCTGACACTGTGTGGATTGTGCATTGCTAATTACTGAACTAGCGTCTGGTTTTGGTCAGCAGAGCTGCTGAAGTTGTGTGGAGAAGGACTAAGGAGGGATATCTGAAGCAGATGTACAATGCATATAAACAAAGCAGTGATCACAAGTGTATGAAGACACACGCAGATCTTTACACAAACACAAACAAGGTACACACATAACCCAATGTGCACACAATACGCCCTAGATGGATATTCTGCCATTATTGTTCAAAGTGTTGCTGTTGTTAGGGGACTTTGTGGTAGACTTACGACTAACATCAAAACAATACTCAAAACCACTCCATAAAAAGAGAGTGGCATCTCGATTGCCCCAAATAAGTCTTGCTTGCCTGGCCACATAACAAGGCACATAAACAAAAATGCATAGCAATAAAATGTCTGTGTGTGGTAGAATTTGGGCCATGTTTCTCACCTCTAAAGGAAGGCATCTCTTCTTCCTCCCCAGTAAGATCATCCTCTGACAAGCAGAGAAGAAAAATTAGTCACTGTTATGGAAATGCCTGATACCATCACACACCTCAGCTCATGCCAGCATTCCTTCACTTTTTTACTTAAACACAGCTTCCTACTGGGCTCCTTAACCCTCTCCGTAATCCAACTACTTCCACCATACAGGCATGCAATAGTACAGTAGGCCTACTAGATTTTCCAAAGCCAGGATATCAACAAACAGATTTGTCACACCATTCTGGCCCAGGACTAGAGGATAGTTCAGGAAACTGACGTGCATGTTTATCCTCACCTTTAAAGAGCTGGTTCTCGTATCCGGAATAGCTTTCTGGAAAACAGATGGAGAGACTTGAAATGCATGTTCACAGATTAAGGTTAATAGTCTATAACTTGAAGCTTTCTTGGGGGAACAACTCACACATTTTATTACAGTGCTCAAAAATGGCTAAATACGAGGCAAAATTGAATATGCCCCCGCAGCCACCTCTACCATCCAAGACACAAAACATTCAACTTTGGGCTCAATATGAGCGTGAGATCATACTTGGCTGCCATCTTATAGAAACATAATTATGCGAATTGAAAAAGAGATTGTTTTTGTCAGGTAAGTATGTAGGACCTGTCAGATAAAGGGCCCCATAGCAGCACAATATGATACACCAGAGTGAGGCTGATTGTGTGTGTTGCTAGCTGGGCTGGATGTAGTGGCGTCACCCGTTTCCACTTCAATGTGGTAGAGGGGCCAGTGGGACACAGCAGACTGATGCCAAAGAGAAGTGTCAAGCCAAGACCTGAATTTGGATTGAATTTGGGTTTAAATGGCTTCTTGCTGGGCACAAATTAACTGGTAATGCTGACATAATAGAGCTATAACGTTACTGTATCTCATTTGCTGTACCACAGTGCACACCTGTAAACTGGACCTTCAATGGATTAATGATCATCTGAAGGATTACTGAGGTTTGTAGCCTAAAACTGCTCATACCATTAGAGTCCACAGCTCTCTTACTGAGGTACAAGAGCCCCAAAAGTAAAGAACATCACTCAGTTGAGTCTCTGTTCAGTGTTTTTCGTCACCGTCGTTTTCCCTTAATATTAAATTCAGCTGATGATGCTGTATTTTTCCAGCTCTGGAGATTTCATCTCTGCTGTGCTGTGCTTTGCGTGCAGTGTGAGAGGAATGCAGTGCACTCTGAGGTGAGGGTGTTTATGTGTGCTGCCTGCTAGAGCAGCTGAAGTCAGGCCAGATGAAGAGGCTGAGTCTGATTTGCGGAGATGTGCGGACCAGTGAAAGAGAGCGAGAATGGGTCTGGAATGGGCCCAGCTGCGTGCTGCAGGCCTCAGACTTCACATTTCCCTGTCAGCCATACAGATGGCTCGAAGCTGAACCTGGGCCTCCACTGCTCTCCCGGCTCTGCCAACAGAGGAAGGGATTCGGCCGTCCTGCCCTCCCTGTCTAAAGCTCCGCATTACCGTCCTTGGAAAACATGACCCTCAAGTCAATCAGGAACTCTAGCTCTCCAACCTACACAGAGGAGGGCAGACCACTGCCAGCCTGCGAGGCCACGGAAGCACTTCACCATCATAATCACCAGACGTGTTTTTAAGATAGAATCAGGCACGCAGTTGAGGGCACTATTGGTCAGTGGTCATTAGAATGGAAAGCTTTGAATGTTATTTAAATGTGGTGGGTTTTACGTGTATGTAGAGCCAGCTTTCCATTGCAAATATGAGCACAGGTGCATTTGGAGGAAAAATCATCATGAATGGAGTGTCCTCTCCAAAAACAATGTACTACAATAACATATATGCTGGGGGAGGGACATTTCTGAATAGTGTGTCCAGCAGGTATGTCCCTCAGATCTTCATACTAAGGTCGGTCATTCTTGCAATGCTAAGCTAAGAACCCAAGTAGCCACGTTGAATGTGCATAAACATCAAGCTTACTCCACTGAAAATAGGATCACCCCTACCTATCATTAGTTTTTCAAAATAGATCATTTGGAATGTGTATTTGATTATATGTTCTCTGTTTTAACAGCGTATACTGTATATAAAGCAGTGACCATGTAACTAACCCTCTGTCCACTGTAGTACTTGCCAAATATACCTCTCAGCTTCTGTGCTATAGTTCTTGAACTGTGGTAATGTGTTAAAACCTCTCATGAACTGAAAGTAATGAAAATAATCTTTATTAGGTTTAAATAATCATCCCAATACTTCAGGCTTGCCTCAGCTACAACTATGGAGACAATTGAATTTCAACAGCCGACAAACTTGTAAGCGGTGAGAAATTGACACAGCGATGTATAGAGAGGATTAGAGATGAAAAACATTCAGAATGTTTCAGTTTTCAGGCAATCGTTTTGACTCTAAGAAGGAGGAAGCAATAGGGTTCATTTGTCTCACGGCCAGCTGTCTTACAGTACGTAGCCACCCACATGTTGAGCTCTGTCAAAACACCTTGGCAAGAACATTAGAGGCAGTGACTGCATTACATACTGTAGTCCTCTTCGGTGCTTCTCAAAATATAGTTGATTATTTGTAACCACATGCACATGAATACCCACGTAGTAGGTGTGAGGGTAAGTTTGACAAGCTGGCTAATAATCGAGTTGTCACATGTTAGGCTAAATAGTCAAATTATTTAACACTGTAACCTATAACCTAAGAAAGGGTCTGGAAGAGAGGTCCATACAGAACTGCTGATAAGGCAAGGCCAATGTTGACTGCCTAATGATGGTCAAATGATGACACCCTAGGGAGAGGAACTGGAGTCCGTAAAGTGGGTTCTGTTTCCACAATAGGACAGTCACTTAGTTGGCTGACCCATATCTAATGATGCTATAACTGTATAATAGGCTATAGTCTAACCTGACACCTCCATCAGCATGACATGACCCAATGTTTCTATTCCCAGTGCATTTGTTCTGCATATGAAATCATCACCAATGTGCATGTAAAATACACAGTGAACAAAGAGAAGGTTATTAGTCTTTCAGTCTGTCCTCCCACGCTCATTGTTGTTGTGAACTTTAGGCCACACTGAGCAAGAACATGACACCAGTCAATTCCCTGCAAGTCTACAAACCTCAGGATTTGTCAATGCTTGTGGTTACCTTACTGTGTTCCTTCTTAGGTTGACATTCGGCAGTGGATTTTTGAACTCTACACTTACAGCAATCTCTTCCTATCAACCTAGAATATGTAACCCAGAGCTTGGATTCCACACACATTTAGATGTGGCGCAGGGAAAATCCAGATTAGTTTGACTATTGAGTACAAGCTTTGGCTCAAAAGGTGATGTTTTCCTGTCTTTTAACAGAGGCAACGGGCAATCCATCCTCCACATGAACAAATGCCAAGACTGAAAACAAATTCTATAGTGGACTGGTTGAAATGTCCCCTTGAATGGAGTTCACTTAAAGCGTTTAACATGAATACCTAAAACCCTAAACCCAAGAGACACGAGATGGGGTTGCTCCAGAACCAAAGGGGCCTCAACTAATAAAGGCAAGTGTCTTCACAAGCCACTGTTGACATCCGACTGTTTCACATGAACTTACAATTGAATGGGTGGTTCCTTTCAAAGCAATGAAATGCCTGGAATGTGTTGATCCAAATGCTCTTGGAGAAATGATCACAAACACCCCCCTTTACTGTGGTTCTTCTGTACTGGACTGAGAGAGTTGACTAGACATCAAATTATACTATAAACATGCCCTCGTTTTCTCCAGGAAAACGCTTTGGACATCTCATGATAGAAACAGACTAGTAATGCTAACAAGGGTCTTGTTCTGTAGTCTAATGAACTTCTCTCTTGCAATCGCAGTAGTTTTCTATAATAACAACCTTTCATTGTCATGTGCCAAATAATTCTGACTGAATGTCTATGTCGAAGGAATACATTTGTCTTTCCAGATTAGAGGTGCTGTGTTAAACAGTCCTATTCATATACTTGTATGGCAGTCTGTGTCTCCAGTCAGAGTTCTTTCTACTTTACTGTACTATATGAGCCAACCACACACCTGCTGCTTCCACTACAGAGGTGCCTCCTTCCTGTTTTACATTAGGAATGTGTTAGACTGCATGTTTTGAGCTCTAATGAAGCACGCTCCTAACAAGACAAGAGGAGACCTCCTACCTGTGTGTTCCTCTGTAAATACCTTAACACTTAATAAGACCATCAAAGCTAAAACCATGTCGCTACTCCCCAATTCTCCAAGAGGACTCCTCAGATTTCTCAGCCTCTTCAAAGCTCCTTAAGAGTCTTATTTCATGCAATGTTGACAAAAGTTATTATTCACATGTTATCCTTTCAATAGGGCTCCAATAAGATCTTTAAAAGAAGCCCAAAAGCAAATGTGTGGCTGCTGAAAATGGAGAGCTTTTGAAAAGGGTGGATGTTCCACATCATTCTCACTGGATCCTGAGGTACTGGTCTTAAAAGCAAGCTGTCTGCACATTTGTGTGCAACTGGTGCACTTTCAAGTCTCCTACATAATATATTATATTCCTCCACAGCAGGCAGTAGTCTGAAGTCTAATACAGCATCAACAGAGAATAATCAAAAGCCACTTTACCTTTCATGGTGATTCTTCAAGGCAGCTTTGGTGAGGATGTGAAGAAGTTGTTGCCCGGACAACAACTTCTCTTCTCTTCTCTTCTCTGCAGAAAAAGTCTCCTCCTGGACAAGTAACGAAAGAACTGTGTCAGTCATCCATAGGACTTACCTGTTAATTTACAACTGCTATATATCCAGCCAGACGTTTCTCTAAACAACTAGAGTAGGAATTCTTCAGGCATGGGCTCTCTCTCTTACCAGCAACTTCTCACTTGAACTGCAGCTCACATACATAAAACAGTCTAGCTCTATTAGTGCATGGAGACTACCCGGCTACATGCTACAGTTACTGCTTCAAGGCAGCTGCTCCTCCTGCCTCTCTCCGTCAGAGCCAGAAGAAACTAATACCTTGGACAGTAACCATCTGCTGCTTGGGGAAACATGACTAGGAGAGAGGGAGGGACGGAGAGAGGGAGGGAGAGAGATGGAAGGGGGACTGTGAGAGGGGAAGAAGAGGCAGGGGAGGAGGGTGCACAGAAAGTCCATTCTGCAGCTCAAGCTAATTGCGAACAAATGTTTTAACATGGAGGAATGGGCACCTTTACTGCCTATGGCCTCCCTCCGCTGTTTAAAATGAAATACTTTTCTCCATGTCTGACATGTCAGGGGTAATTCATGTCCAGAAGAAAAGAGGCAAACCTCAAGTCATTTCAGAAACCATGTCGTTGAATGGTTATAGACCACTTTAGAAGATAAACATCAGCTTAATTTACTTATAATACAATGTATCCCTCAATTTGTCATGGAGTGAGAGGATCTGTCAGTAGACTTATAACGGCACATTGGATTTTCAACCCAGCCTTACTTACTTACATCGAATACAAACCCTTACCTTTTATCCTGATTATGAGGGAGGAAAGTACATTTGCTCAAATTAAATCACCAACAGTCCTCTGTGATCATTGTGCAGGGACATTGCATATTATTTTGGAATTAAAATGGAATAGTTTCTCAGTATGCAGTTTCCAAATAAATAACAAATACCACCTAATTACCCTCCATATGGGTGCATTATTAGCCATGGGTCATGCAATGCCAACTATTGTATCAATTATTCCCAACAATGATATCATGATGCTGTAATGTTAGCAGGATGAACTCTTGCACCAGACCAGAGGAAGAGCAGATGCTTCTCTGTGAACCATATGGGCAGTAGTCACATCAACGGTCACCAGGATACGGATGAATGAGGAAGTACAGAGAGGATCTGGACAGGGCAGGAGGAAGCTATCCCATCACTGAACAATTTTAAGATTATTACTCTAGCTAAATGAGCTCATTTTTCTCTCTCCTCTAATTGAACCTTTTAGTTGGCTCCTTCTCTCCTGGTACCTCAGGGCCCATACAGAGTAAATTATCTAGTTGCTCTAATGGAGTCCGTCTATACGTTCCAACAGAAACCCTTTCATTGCTTTTGTTCACTTTGGTCCATTCTCAACATATTTTTGTGATTGTTTTAGTCTTATTCTGCTCTACTGATGTTTTTCAATATGCAGTGACTGTACAAAATGTTGTGACCTTGGATGGGAATCATTACCAGCCAGTAAATCAATGGATGGATAAGCATTGCAAGATGCTCAGATAATCCTTAGTTTGGAAAAGTTTCTGAAAGCAATTTGTTTCTTAAGAAATGGATTCCAGCTTGATTTGATAAAGCTCCATCTTTAGAACATGAGCTGAGGGAGATTTCAGAAAGAGAAAGCGTGCGAGAGCGACAGAGACAGTTGCATGATTAAAGACCACGGACGTGTTTTTCCTTCAAGCGCATAAGCACAAGGAACGAGGTTGTCCTTTCCCCGCTGCTAAATGGCCTTTTGGCTTGGAGAGCGGACATAATATTATAATCACTTAGGATGATCTAACAATATGCATGATGTTAGCTCCTATGCAAACAGATTCAATCAGCATTAATACAAACACTTTCATCGGGTTATTTATCAATATAAATATAACATCCCCTCTGTAGCTGAGATTAATAAACCAATGTGTTTTAAATGTATTTGCATTGCTGTTACTGGGGCAGCCATTTTGTAAATAGCCTACATTCCAGTTTAATGAGTTTATTATGAGAGGCCCTATGTTTCAATCCATAACAGATTAAATCAAAACTGCTATCAAATAAATAGCCTGGCCACTGATTAATGGGAAGTTCATGACTGGTTTGATTTGTCAGTGATGCAGAGAGAGGCCATTTTGGCTAGAGTTTAGAGGCCGCTATTTTTAACACATTTGTGTATACTTACATACAGATGTTGAGGCCTGAATGTTTCTAATAGCAGATGTAATTCAGCTGTTTGGAAGGATATCTATTAACCCTATCAGTCCCAAGACCCCAGCAAAAATCAGCTTTTAATTTATTTATCAGACTTTCATTTATATTTGCAGCCCTTATATTTAGCCTCACGGTTAAGTGTTTTACCATTTTATTTTCAGGACAACAAGTAGAACACTTTGACATAAACAGTTGCGTTCATGAGTTTTATTGGCAATAAGGAATAAGAAAAGCAAAATCCTGTTAAAAATGAATTTATGTGAATGATGTATGTACAGAAAAGGGTTTGCTCACTGGGAAATGAATATCCAACAAGTCAGTGACAACTGTGTGGAGTTGGTGACTGCAACTTTGTGAGCTTATTACAGTATTTTAGACACTATGTCCTGGGGTTTCCTATGATCTTCTATGTAAGAGAACCCCTTACCTGCTAACGACTCTTTTGAGCATCATATAACAAAACATGTTACATGTGCGTGAGGTTTGTAGCTCAAACCATTCGGACTTCGGGATCCGCCCTTGTATCACAAATGCCCCTCTAGCTCAGCCCCCTGTTAATCACAGACTAAAGCAGAAGAAATACACAAAGTGGAAAACGCGCAGGTGGGACTGTAGCAGTTAATGATGTGTCTAAAGGTCAGAACGCTATCACCTTTAGGTTTCAGACCAATTACAGAAGTTATGTAATGTAAACTCCTGAGTTGCGCAGAGGTCTAAGGCACTGAATCAAAGTGCTTGAAACGTCACTACAGACACCCTGGTTCGAATCCAGGCTGTATCACAATCGGCCGTGATTGGCCCAGCGTCGTCCGCGTTTAGCCGGTGTAGGCAGTCATTGTAAATAACAATAAAGGTTATAAAAATACACTATGGAGGAAACTGTAAATGTGGGACATTGACTTCCAATGATGTCATGTTATGCAGTAGTACTGTAGGATACATTACAAACGCAGTAGTACTGTAGGATACATTACAAACGCAGTAGTACTGTAGGATACATTACAAACGCAGTAGTACTGTAGGATACATTACAAACGCAGTAGTACTGTAGGATACATTACAAACACAGTAGTACTGTAGGATACATTACAAACGCAGTAGTACTGTAGGATACATTACATACGCAGTAGTACTGTAGGATACATTACAAACGCAGTAGTACTGTAGGATACATTACAAACGCAGTAGTACTGTAGGATACATTACAAACGCAGTAGTACTGTAGGATACATTACAAACGCAGTAGTACTGTAGGATACATTACAAACGCAGTAGTACTGTAGGATACATTACAAACGCAGTAGTACTGTAGGATACATTACAAACGCAGTAGTACTGTAGGATACATTACAAACACAGTAGTACTGTAGGATACATTACAAACGCAGTAGTACTGTAGGATACATGACAAACGCAGTAGTACTGTAGGATACATTACAAAAGCAGTAGCTGGTAACACAATATTGAGCTAAACTGAGGACATGTGGATCTAAAGATTAAGCGTGAATATCAAGTAAGAGTTGTGATGAATGAAAGGTGCATAATTACTTCAAGAAGGACACTTTGATCTCAATGCCAAACTTCAGAGACTGCCGAAACAAATGGCCCATGCAATCACTTTTAATGGGGCAACATGAGGGACTAGGCAATAACCCACCTGATTTAAATGCCTTGGCAGATAAAACACAACAGCGAGAGAAACAGACGTCAATTTAACGTCTATTCCATGTTGGTTCAACGTAATTTCTTAAAATGACATGGAAACAACGTTGATTCAACAAGTGTGTGCCCAGTGGGTTTCATCTTCTAAAACTTAACACCATGCCACAAGAACCTATGCCAAGAGCATTATTCAAGTTTGTTTATATATTATCTCACTTCTATGCTTAAAACTGTTGTGTTAAGTTCATACCCACATTCAAAATATAAAATAATCTATATAAAACGAGACAAATTGAGGTCTTGTTGCTAGGACACTCCAGCTGTAATATCCTGGACAACTGAACTTTTACCTTTCCTCTTATTTGAAACCACAAATCAGCCCTTGGAGACTGCCGACACAGTGCCAAAGTATGAGTGTGTACAGTGCCTTCAGAAAGTACTCAGAACCCTTCACTTTTTACACATTTTGTTATGTTACAGCCTTATTCTAAAATTGATTCAATAAAAATAAAAATATCATCAATATACACACATTAACCCATAATGACTTTGCAAAAACAGGTTTAGATATTTTTGCTAATTTATAAAAAAAAAAAAAATGAAATATCACATTTACATAAGTATTCAGACCCTGTACTCAGTACTTTGTTGAAGCACCTTTGGCAGCGATTACAGCATTGAGTCTTGGGTATGACGCTACAAGCTTGACACACCTGTATTTGGTGAGTTTCTCCTATTCCTCTCTGCAGATCCTCTAAAACTCTGTCAGGTTGGATGGGGAGCATCGATGCATAACTATTTTCAGGTCTCTCCAGAGATGTTCGGTCGGGTTCAAGTCCGGGCTCTGGCTGGGCCACTCAAGGACATTCAGAGGCTTGACCCGAAGCCACTCCTGCGTTATCTTGGCTGTGTCCTTAGGGTTGTTGTCCTGCTGGAAGGTGAACCTTCGCTCCAGTCTGAGGCCCTGAGCACTCTGGAACAGGTTTTCATCAAGGATCTCTCTGTACTTTGCTCTGTCCATCTTTGCCTCGATCCTGAATAGTCTCACAGTCTCTGCCGCAGAAAAATATCCCCACAGTATGATGCTGCCACCACCATGCTTCACCGTAGGGATGGTGGCGGGTTTCCTCCAGACGTGATGCTTGACATTCAGGCCAAGAGAATCTTGTTTCTTATGGTCTGAGAGTCTTTAGGTGCCTTTTGGCAAACTCCAAGCAGGATGTGTCTTTTACTGAAGATTGGCTTCCGCCTGACCACTCTACCATAAAGGCCTGATTGGTGATGTTCTGCAGAGACGGTTGTCCTTCTGGAAGGTTATCCCATTTCCACAGAGGAACTCTAGAGCTCTGTCAGTGTGACTATCGGGTTCTTGGTCACCTCCCTGACGATGGACCTTCTCCCCCGATTGCTCAGTTTGGCCAGGCGGTCAGCTCTAGGAAGTGTCTTGGTGGTTCCAAACCTCTTCTATTTAAGAATGATGAAGGCCATTGTGTTATTGGGGACCTTCAATGCTGCAGACATTTTTTGGTACCCTTCCCCCAGATCTGTGCCTCGACACAATCCTGTCTCGGAGCTCTACGGACAATTCCAACCACCTCATGTCTTGGTTTTTGCTCTGACATGCACTGTCAACTGTGGGACCTTACATAGAGGTGTGTGCCTTTCCAAATCATGTCCAATCAATTGAATTTACCACAGGTGGACTCCAATCAAATTGTAGAAACATCTCAAGGATGATCAATGGAAACAGGATATATTTGAGATCAATTTCGAGTCTGAGTACTTATGTAAATAAGGTACTTATGTTTTTTTTTTTTAAATACATTTGCAAAAAACCTGGTTTTGCTTTGTCACTATGGGGTATTGTGTGTAGGTTTCGGAATTATTTTGTATTTATTTAATCAATTTTCTGAATAAGGTTGTAACGTAACAAAATGTGGAAAAAGTCAAGGGGTCTGAATACTTTCCGAAGGCACAGCAAATATCACCCTATTGGTTATTCAACATTAGGGCCCAGAACTTGTTGTTCTCTGTGTGTTTTGGATGGGATGCAGCCAGGAATCTAGTTTTGCCTTTAGATCATTTCAATTCTGAATGAGCTTATGTAATGATCATGCGTCACAGGAAAAAATAAGGCATAGTCATGACTGCAGACATCTGGTCACTGGCCGTAGAGCTCAGCTTGGCAACAGAACAATTAGGGAATGAAGTAACAAATTTAAATCTGCAGGGCTCATTAACCAACCCTTTTATATCCTTCCAGAAGCAGCAGGTTCCCACTCGGAACACAACATTCCCGTAAATACCTGTGTTTGGTCGAGCGTTTGTGTGAGCCTGGAGCCTGGGACTGTTGTGTTTGAGCCAAGTGTGGGGATATGCTTTGAAATAGAGTGTAGCTGTTACAGTAAATGTGTGCTCTTGTTTGGCTGATGCCAATATGATTTGAATGGGACTCATTTTGCACTATCCTTTTGATTGTGTATACTGATGCACCCAAGTTAATCAGTTGTTCAGCCCTGAGTCATGGGGATGAGTGAATGTAAAGAGCAATCATCTTTAAAGTACCCTCCCCCAAACTTGTTTACTGACCCACACATCACACACAATCCTCCCTCTATTTGGTTTGTCTCCCAGCAGCCGTGCAGAGAGAAGCTAGAGGGGGTTAGTGACACACAGTGCAACACTGCCCACTTCTGGCTGCTTCATGGCTCAGCTCCGAGCTATGACCGGAAATTACACAACTTCTGGAAAAGTCCAAAGCCACAGGGCATTATATGGGAGTGAATCACAGTGCCAACATCACCGCTAGGTCATGTATAAATACCTAGCAGCGGACAGCCCCACTGCGCTTCATCCACTCTGAAGAGGCAAGATCCACAGGGAGGTGAGTGGTCCTCTGCTGCCTGTGAGAAAAATTGTGTCTCGTGTTTCAGAGTACCAGCCCTGTGCGCAGATATCTTTTGCTGCATATAAAGATGGGTTTACTGTTGGAATGCTGGATTGCTCTTACCATTTCTACCTGGGGATCAAGCTTCTATTGTTGTTTATTATCAACTCTTGACCTTGCAGAAATGTTGCAGTCATGGGACTGTATTTCCTGATTCTTACTCATGGGTGACCTCTAGTATCAACACTGCTATTTCTGCCTGGGAATGACCCAGATATGTACTAAGAATATCAAAACATTTTAAGATTGCAAGCTTTATTCAACACATTTGCTATAAAGAATGTACACATTTTGATAATTTAGTTCAACATCTTTTGCTCAAAGGCACAAATTCACTCTGAGTTATGGAGAGTTGTTATTGGGTTGATATTCTAGCTGCGCAGGGCAAGTTTGAGTGAGATGGACAGAGTAGACAGTAATCAAGTCTGGACGCTGCAGTTCTCTGACCCCATGTTTTCCCCTATTAGGAGGGTATTAAAATGTGCAAATCCATTCTAATACAGGACTCAGTCCATCTGCACGATAGATCAGAATTCGGTGTTCTACTTTTGAGTTCTATAAATAGAGTTCTGTTTTGTCCTGCAAGTACTTTTGGAGCAATTTATGAGTAGGAAGTTGTTAACTATTGTTATTGACTTGTTCTTCTCCCATTTTTATTGTATTTTAGAACAACGTCCATTTTCTAGGGTTTGCAGGCTGACAAAACAATCTGTCCCAGATCCATTTGTTAGAGGCAGCTCTCCTCCCACTCCATGGGAGAAGCTTCAGTAAAGACCCTCTGGAGAGGCCATGCAGCTGTCTCAGTGGTCCTCAGAGAGGAATCTCAAGTGTCTCTGCAGACACCAGCTGGAATCAGAAATATTATTAGAATAAAGAATTCAGAGGGACTTCATGGTTCTTACATAACCAAGCTAGGTGTTTTAGTTTGGCAAAGACTCATCCTCTCGAAGTGTTTTCTTATTCTATATCAGTGGCGCAGTGGTCTAAGGCACTGCAGTCCCTGGATCGAATCCAGGCTGTATCACATCTGGCCATGATTGGGAGTCCCATAGGGCGGCGCACAATTGGCCCAGCGTTGTCAGAGTTTGGCCGGGGTAGGCCGTCATTAAATAAGAATCTGTTCTTAACTAACTTGCCTGGTTAAATTAAGGTTAAATAACAAAACAAATGCTGTTTGGAGTCTGATCATATGTGATGACGCCTCATTTGAGAAATCCTTTATCCAGCCAGACCAGTATAATGTGTAAGTCTACAGTCCTCAGACTGAAAATGTCAATAATATTTTCCAGAATTGTATCCACCCAGACCTGTAAAACAAAAAAGGCTGCTAACAGTCATGTGACTGAACATGTCAACATTATGACCTCCTTCAATGGTGACATTTCCATTGAATATCTGGTGCAAAAATTGGACAGATGTGTCATTATTTCTCCAAATTAAGACTACTTTTTTGTTTCTCAATGATTCAGTGTTTTCTTGTATATTGCACAGTGAGTGTTAAATACACAAGGGATTATAGGGCTGCCTGGAATATTCAGAGATTAGTGGAGAAGGATTTGTGTTTGTACTTTCCTCCTGTTGGAGTGGAACAGGATCAAATGTTTATCTGTCAGATAAATGTCTCCTAATCCTCACATTGTATCCATGTCTACAGGGCTCTATGAGTCTAATGTCTATACTTATATTAACAAAATTTGAAAAGTATCAAATGTGACAAAGGTATATGATGTAATGCAGATTAAACACACTGCATCCTTTGGATAAAATTTGCTAATGTCAGAATGTTCCCGTGGTATCCAATTAGTACTGTTACTGTCTTGTCTCATCACTGCAACTCCTGTACGGACTCGGGAGAGGCGAAGGTCGAGAGCCATGCGTCCTCCGAAACACAGCCCAACCAAGTTGCACTGCTTCTTGACACAACGCACATCCAACCCGGATGCCAGCCACACCAATGTGTCGGAGGAAACACCGTACACCTAGCGACCTGGTCAGAGGGCACTGCGCCCGGTCTGCCACAGGAGTCGCTAGTGCGCGATGAGACAAAGATATCCCTTCCGGCCAAACCCTCCCTAACACCGGATGACGCTGGGCCAATTGTGCGTCGCCCCATGAGCCTCCTGGTTGCGGTCGGCTGCGGCAGAGCCTGGGCTTGAACCCAGAATCTCTGGTGGCACTTAGACCACTGCGCCGCCCGGGAGGCTGCTGTGTCACACTTAGGGTTGCAAAGGGAAGGTATATTACCAGAAATGTGGTATCTTTCAAGTATTTTATGTAATCTATCACAAGATATCTAGTGGCCTTTTGGGTACTTCAGATTATCACAGGAGTCTAATTATCTCTTGCCCTCTGTGTGACCTTATCACATGTAAAATATATGAAATAATTAAATAAGATGATATTCAAATAAAAAAATGTAATGACAAAGCTGTAAAACATTACCATCAACGTAGTGAATACCATTGGTTTTTAACATGAGAGTTTCAGCATGAAATATCCTTTATATTATATTAAATATTATTTTACACACTTATTTATTTTATTTTACAACTTTGCTGTCCGTGTTATTTAATCAAATGATGAAAAAAGTCAATAGTTGGAAGAGTTGCAACTATGGACTTGCCATTGTAGGTTAGATGCTTTTTTTCATTAGTCAGTCAATTTTCTCTTGAACCATATGTTGTATCTACAAGAAACTCATGGACAATATGGACACAGATGTAAAAACGTATACTATATATACATCTTTTTTAAATGATTCAAGTATAAATTACCAAAGTTACGATAGATTGCCATAGATTCTCTCTTAATTACCAAAATTACTGAAGATTCCGGTAACTTTGCAACCCAAGTCACACTATTATCATTATTAGATGTGCAACATCACCCTCTAGTGGATATAATCAACATCACAACAACACCAAGGTCAGATGTGAACTATGAGGTCATTTTGCAGTGCTTTTCATGAGGTGTAATCATTACATCCAAAATACCCTCAGCCCCAAGTAACTTCCATAGGCATCCCCTCCCCATAAATGTATTAGATTTAGGTTTGCCAGTGATATTGTATCATGTCTGTTTTTCAGGTTTGTACTGCATCAGTCACTTGATATATGAGAAAAAGTGATGATGAAAGTCTTTGGGTCAATAGTGGGCCTTGCCCTGCTCCTGGTCTCTGCTCAGTGTCTACTGCCTCCATCCAAGGATGATCTAAGCCGTAAGTCATCTGAGAACTAAATATTTGTTTAAATACCGGTAAATTGTATGATGCAGCATGTTCTGTCCATTGGAGTCACTTTGGAGATTTATTTTTAAGCAACGATTCTTATTGGCAGAGATTTCTCTCCTCGGAATGAAGTACCTGGACAAGCAGATAGAAAATGCTATCAGTGGGGTGAAGGAGATGAAGACAGTGATGGAGAGGTCTGGAGAGGACCATGAGAAGTTCCTGAGTGCCCTGGAGAAAACTACACAGCAAAAAGAGGTACAGTGTATTTGAGCATCATACTGTACATGTTGAGCTTGGTCACTATATTGGCCCCCCAAAAAAGTCAGTGATCAACTTGTACATTTTGTATGCAATTCATCACCTTATACAGTTTCCTGGGTGATTACAGTAGTTCCCAGCCACTGAGCCTATTTCTGTGCTTATTTCCCAGGATGCTCTGAAGGCAGCTCAGGAGATGGAGACAAAGCTGAGTGAGGAGCAGGAGGTGTGTAACGGCACCATGCAGTCTCTGTGGGAGGAGTGCAAGCCCTGCCTGAAGAACACCTGCATCAAGTACTACTCCAGGACCTGCAGCAGTGGCGCTGGACTAGTCGGCAGACAGGTATCGCCTCAACTACACTACTCAACTATCATCAATCTATCTCCACATTGGTTTGCAATTGTAACTCAAATATGTTTTGTGAGAAAGACTTACACAGGGGCGTGCAGTACAAAAGCACATGATCAATGTGCTTAACTATTGTTATACAACCCTTCCAAATAAAATAGGTTACTGTTGTACTAGCTGCTTTCTCCTGTTTTCTCTCAGCTGGAAGAGGTTCTGAACAGGACCTCTCCATTCTCCATCTGGATCAACGGGGAGAACATGGATGTTCTGGAGAGAGAGGACCAGGAGCAGAGCTGGAGGTTCCAGAATCTGGAGGAGCGCTACTCCAATGTGGCCGATGGGGTGGACAGCATCTTCACTGACAGCATGAGGGTGTTTGACCACATGCGCTCCCTCAACCCTCCCATGTTCCCTAGCCCCTACCGCATGCCCAGCATCTGGGGTCAGGGTGAGAGGGCCAATGAGAGAGCAGAGACGGGCGAGGTGCATTCCCGTGTGGTCAGGTCCCCTCTGAAGGACCCAGACTTCCATGGGTTCCACAACATGTTCGCTCCCATGATGGACATGGCCTGGAATATCTTTGGCTCCATGGGGCCTTTCATGGATGCAGATGCTAACTTTGACATCAACCCCTCAGAGGGTATGCCTCAGTCCTAATAAAACAACTGTTATTAGACCAAAATATGATGTGAAGAGTCACTTAAAATTACCTTTGGGTCTTTTTTTCCACAGAGGGGAGTGTGAACGAGGATGTTGTTGTGACAAAGCCTTCCGGTATGACCTGCAGAGAGATACGTCGCAATTCTGCTGGCTGCATTAAACTGCGAGGAGAGTGTGAAAAATGTGTAGCGATCCAGGACATTGGTAAAGCCCTTCAGATTTGTCTTTTTCTCTTTTGCAACATTCACATAACCCAAGTGCTTCATAACTCAGAGGTCAGAAGAGGTCTGAACAAAAGCAAGCAGGATTATCCTTGGCACTGACACCACAGGGAGCAGCATTCATCATGCAACATGCACTGGCTTGTACACCTACATTTTCAAGTCTCTATGATACCACAAAGCCATGCCTTGGCTGAGTCAAGTATAATAAGTTGCTATTACATCACACCAGAAGTTGCTGACATAGGGCTGAAGGGACAACAACAACCCTGTTGACTATATAGTTGTGTATTACATGAATTGACGTTCTCTCGTCAGATTGCTCTGGGAAGAAGCCTCTGACTGGTCCTCTGAAGGAGGAGCTGGAACAGGCCCTGGTCATGGCTGAGAAGTTCACCCAGGAGTACAACAAGCAGCTGAGGAGGTTTGAGGAGAAGATGTCTAACACATCCAGCCTGCTGGACCTGTTCAGCAAGCAGTTTGGCTGGGTGTCTGCCCTGGCCAACAATACCGACACCAAGGATGGAATCTTCAAGATTGAAACAGTGAGACTCCATAGTCTGCATGGGGTTTCTATTACTAAAGTATTTCTTTCTATCGTGGTCTTTTGAATAGACGTACAGTTGAAGTCGGAAGTTTACATACACCTTAGCCAAATACATTTAAACTGAGTTTTTCCACAATTCCTGACATTTAATCCTAGTAAAAAAATCCCTGTCTTAGGTCAGTTAGGATCACCACTTTTATTTTAAGAATGTTAAATGTCAGAATAATAGTAGAGATAATGATTTATTTCAGCTTACATTTCTTTCATCACATTTCCAGGGGGTCAGAAATGTACATACACTCAATTAGTATTTGGTGGCATTGCCTTTAAATTGTTTAATTTGGGTCAAACATTTCAGGTAGCCTTCCACAACCTTCCCACAATAAGTTGGGTGAATTTTGGCCCAGTCCTCCTGACAGAGCTGGTGTAACTGAGTCAGGCCTCCTTGCTCACACACGCTTTTTCAGTTCTGCCCACGCTTTTCTATAGGATTGAGGTCAGGGCTTTGTGATGGCCACTCCAATACCTTGACTTGGTTGTCCTTGAGCCATTTTGCCACAACTTAAGCCATTTTGCCATCTATTTTGTGAAGTGCACCAGTCTCTCCTGCAGCAATGCACCTTCACATCATGATGCTGCCACCCCCGTGCTTCACGGTTGGGATGGTGTTCTTCGGCTTGCATGCCTCCCCCTTTTTCCTCCAAACATAACGATGGTCATTATGGCCAAACAGTTCTATTTTTGTTTCATCAGACCAGAGGACATTTCTCCAAAAAGTACGATCTTTGTTCCCATGTGCAGCTGCAAACCATAGTCGCTTTTTCATGGTGGATTTGAAGCAGTGGCTTCTTCCTTGCTGAGCTGCCTTTCAGGTTATGTTGATATAGGACTCGTTTTACTGTGGATAGAGATACTTTTTTACCTGTTTCCTCCAGCATCTTCACAAGGTCCTTTACTGTTGTTCTGGGATTGATTTGCACTTTTCGCACCAAAGTACATTCATCTCTAGGAGACAGATCGTGTCTCCTTTCTGAGCGGTATGACGGCTGCGTGGTCCCATGGTGTTAATACTCGTGTACTATTGTTTGTACAGATGCACCTTCAGGTGTTTGGAAATTGCTCCCATGGATGAACCAGACTTGTGGAGGTCTGCAAGTTATTTTCTGAGGTCTTGGCTTATTCTTTAGATTTTCCCATGTCGTCAAGCGAAGAGGCACTGAGTTTGAAGGTAGGCCTTGAAATACATCCACAGGTACACCTCCAATTGACTCAAATAATGTCAATTAGCCTATCAGAAGCTTCTAAAGCCATGACATCATTTTCTGGAATTTTCCAAGCTGTTTAAAGGCAGTCAAATTAGTGTATGTAAACTTCTGACCCGGAATTGTGATACAGTGAATTATAAGTGAAATAATCTGTCTAAATAATTGTTGGAAAAATGACTTGTGTCATACACAAAGTAGATGTCCTATTTGACTTGCCAAAACTATAGTTTGTTAACAAGAAATGTGTGGAGTGGTTGAAAAACGAGTTCTAATAACTCCAACCTAAGTGTATGTAAACTTCCGACTTCAACTGTATGTTGAAATGTCTTAATCTCCTCCAAGGTCATGTCCAAGGACACGGAGGATCCTGAGAAACCAGGGGACACCAACGTGTCTGTGCAGCTGTTTAACACCCCTGCCATGACCTTCAGTGTGCCTGGAGACATTACCTGGAACGACCCGAAGTTCTCAGAGGTGGTGGCACAGGAGGCCCTTGACCGCTACAAACAGACAACAGTGTGAGTGCTGCTCTATTACTGGACAAATAATATTGCAAATTAAACCAGGCTTTATTTTTTATTGTTCAACTCCACCATGTGACAATGACAAGAAATGTATTTTAACTTACTTTATTCCCTTTCCAGAGTGGTGAAGTAGACATCTGGAGAGCACCAATGTTCAGGACAATTTCACAACTCAACTATAAGAGAAGAGAATAGAAGTGAAAGCTACATCCTCATCATTGTTGATATTACAAGTTATTGTATCCCTATATGTTCTGTGTAACTAGAGTTCATCCTGCTATTAAAAACCTAACTAGAAATGGTGCACCAAGTCCTGTTGTCTTGAGGAGAAAGAAGAATATAGTACTAATGTTACCCTTTGAATAAAACTTGCAATTCACTTGAAACAAGGATCAGTGAGCACCTTTTTAGTTTGTACTTTGTGCTCATTTCCAATCCCCCATATTTCTTTTGTAAATATATACAAAACAATTTGTGCAAGTTCTCCCACTTAAAAAGATGAGAGAGGCCTGTAATTTTCATCATAGGTACACTTCAACTATGACAGACAAAATGAGAAGAAAAATATCTAGAAAATCACATTGTAGGATTTTTAATGAATTTATTTACAAATTATGATGGAAAATAAGGATTTGGTCAAAAACAAAAGTTTATCTCAATACTTTGTTATATACCCTTTGTTGGCAATGACAGAGGTCAAACGTTTTCTGTAAGTCTTCACAAGGTTTTCACACACTGTTGCTGGTATTTTGGCCCATTCCTCCATGCAGATCTCCTCTAGAGCAGTGATGTTTTGGGGCTGTTGCTGGGTAACACAGATTTTCAACTCCCTCCAAAGATTTTCTATGAGGGTTGAGATCTGGAGACTGGCTAGGCCACTCCAGGATCTTGAAATGCTTCTTACAAAGCCACTCCTTCATTGCCCGGGCGGTGTGTTTGGGATCATTGTCATGCTGAAAGACCCAGCCACGTTTCATCTTCAATGCCCTTGCTGATGGAAGGAGGTTTTCACTCAAAATCTCACGATACATGGCCTCATTCATTCTTTCCTTTACACGGATCAGTCGTCCTGGTCCCTTTGCAGAAAAACAGCCCCAAAGAATGATGTTTCCACCCCATGCTTCACAGTAGGTATGGTGTTCTTTGGATGCAACTCAGCATTCTTTGTCCTCCAAACACGACATGTTGAGTTTTTACCAAAAAGGTCCATTTTGGTTTCATCTGACCATATGACATTCTCCCAATCTTCTTCTGGATCATCCAAATGCTCTCTAGCAAACTTCAGACGGGCCTGGACATGTACTGGCTTAAGCAGGGGGACACGTATGGCACTGCAGGATTTGAGTCCCTGGCGGCGTAGTGTGTTACCGATGGTAGGCTTTGTTACTTTGGTCCCAGCTCTCTGTAGGTCATTCACTAGGTCCCCCCCGTGTGGTTCTGGGATTTTTGCTCACCGTTCTTGAGATCATTTTGACCCCATGGGGTGAGATCTTGCATGGAGCCCCAGATCGAGGGAGATTATCAGTGGTCTTGTATGTCTTCCATTTCCTAATAATTGCTCCCACAGTTGATTTCTTCAAACCAAGCTGCTTACCTATTGTGAGAGCCAGATATCTTGCTTGTTTGTTGGTGACCAAATACTTATTTTCCACCATAATTTGCAAATAAATTCATTAAAAATCCTACAATGTGATTTTCTGGAATTTCTTTCTTCTCTTTCTTCTCATTTTGTCTGTCATAGTTGAAGTGTACCTATGATGAAAATTTGCAGAATTGGTGGCTGACTAAATACTTTTTTGTCCCACTGTATATACACACACACACACACACACAGTACTCGTCAAAAGTTAGGACACGCCTCATCCATCCAGTTTTTTTCTCTCCTTTTTACTATTTCCTACATTCACTGTAGAATAATAGTGAAGACATCAAAACTATGATATAACACATAGGGAATCATGTAGTAACAACAAAAAAATTAGAGTTAAATCAAAATATATTTTATATTTGAGATTCTTCAACATAGCCACCCTTTGCCTTGACATATTTTCCCCTAACCCTACCACCTCTCTCCTAATTTGAGTAAACGAATGGACACCACTTAGGCATCTACTTCCAGCTTATACACTACATACCTTTCGCTTGAGAAATGTTACACCAGGGGAGAAGTTAACTTGTATGTCAGACTGGAATGCATAAATTGATAGTGTTAAAAATGTAGCACAATGTAACACATTTGTAAGTTCTTCCTTGAGTCAAATCATCAATAAAATAAATTAGACCTGGTAAAAAGGCAGTTAAAATATTGTGCAGTTTTTATTTTGTGTAAAAATCACACAGCTGCTAGTTCATTCTGCAGAGATACATCCATGCAGTTAAACATCTATGATCACACAGCCATAATATAAGCAATTAAATAGAATATTTGCTGTTAGTCAGCAATTAATGCAAATGTACATATGAGATCAAAAGGTGTGTATCATATACAATATACAACATACCCCTTATACAGTACATCAACCTGAACAGCAGGGAAAAGAAGGCTCAACTTGGTTCAACACAGGGAGAATAGATTACAGTGGAAACCTGAACGCCAGGAGTAAGGCTTTTGAAGACAGGTTAAGAAATTAAGAAAACACAAGAAGTTCCAGAAAAACAAAAAGACAGTTATACAAGGTGTAGGTACCAACACAAATGTCAGACTCGGTAAGATACCGTATACAGGTAGAAATCAAGTGGTTTGTATTTAAGCACTGTCTTCATACTAGATAAGAGCATGAACAACATGCGATGGGTGGACAAAAAGAAAAAAACAGGGGAAAAGTGCAGTCGTTTCATTCTGGTCTCGCTTCCATAGTTGGTTATCATATCTCACAGGGAACCTTATGTTTGGGGAAGGACTGATTCCATTTATGTACCGTAAGAGGCACAGGCAGCGTCAGCATGAGCAACTACAGAGCCAGGAGCAAAAACAAAAATGTGGTCTGTCATCTGGGGGTCAATCACTTCACATAGTAACACAGCTCATTTTGTTACAGATTAAATTGCAGAAGACTAGTGGAAGAAAAAAATATACATACACACTCATTTCATCATGCCGTTTATGTAACCATTGCGTGCCCAAATAAATCCAAACACACACCATACATACAGCACACATGTATACAGAGACGCACATGGACAGAATAGCCCTCCGCGTAGCGGGATGCTGTAATAAACTGGAACATGAATTTTTTCCTGTCACATGATCAGTCCAAAGCGCTCCAGGATAGAGAGTCATCTCCTGTAGACTCCTCACAATGCCTTCACTGGCATGATTATCTGTCCTTGACAGGTCCCAGGAGACCAGGCCCACACACAGCACAGGCAGACCCCAGAGTGCTCCTCTACTGGACACTTGTCATCATGGGGAAGAATGAGGGAGGGAACTCGGCCTTCAGTACCCCATGACTCAAGTTCCAGTTCAGTGCCTGTCAGTCTGGCCCCGGGGCCTGTGATATAGTATAAGGGATTGACGTCCAGAATAATCTTTGCTATTTCTTTGATAAATAAAAGTGCCAATATTTGTAACATTCCTATCCCAGCCCCTTTGGAAAGACTGTTCTGTCTGATGAGGGCGAGTCAGGGTGTGTTGTTGCAAACCGACCGTCAGTCCGACCGACAGGCGGTCAGTCCGTCAGTCAGCCCGTCAGTCGGTCCGTCAGTCAGACCGACCGTCAGTCAGACCGACCGTCCGACCGTCTGTCCGTCCGACAGAGACAGACTGGCAGACCATCAGGCAGACCGTCCGACAGACAGACGGTCGGTCAGTCCATCTGGTTCCCACAGAAGAGACAGCAGAATGCAGAGGGAATGGACAGTGGAGATAACATGTGCATCACACAAAAGGCCCCTTCAGGTCTCTCCTATCTTCTCTCATGGACTTGTCCTCCTCACACACACAGGTTACAAATGGGAAAATGGTCTGAGCTGTTCCAGTTGAACCTCCAAAGATATCCTCTCTTCTAGTAAGTCCTAAACAAAAAACAACAAGATAAACAATCCTCAAACGAGGACTAAAGTTTAACCTTGTTAAAGGCTTGGATTTCAAGAAGATAACATTTTCCAAAATATGCATCAGGTTCATTTTAGTAACAGAATAGCTAGCTAGCATGCATGCATGTATTATTGTAATCACTCCTATACCTTTAGCTGTTGCTGTAATTCACTGTTGAGTCTGGCCAAAACTGTGTTGGTTTCCTTGTTTCTTCTGATAGAGGCTTGAATTGCTTTTTTATCCTTACCAACAGACCTGTAAAAAGTATTCAAGAGAGCTTTAAGTTCGTTGTTGATGTTAACTACGGAATCTAATGTATAATCAACAACCACAGACCAGTCACTATTCAGATTTACTATGTGCCCGATGTCACAAGAAGGCCAAAACGATCATAAAGGACAACAACCACCCGAGCCACTGCCTGTTCACCCTGCTATCATCCAGAAGGCGAGGTCAGTACAAGGTGCATCAAAGCAGGGAACGAGAGACTGAAAAACAGCTTCTATCTCAAGGCCATCAGACTGTTAAACAGCCATCACTAACATTGAGTGGCTGCTGCCAACATACTGACTCAACTCCAGCCACTAATAATGTAAAAATTGATGAAAAATGTATCCCTAGCCACTTTAAACAATGCCACTTCATATGTTTACATACCCTACATTACTCATCTCATATAGTACATACTGTACTCTATACCATCTACTGCATCTTGCCTATGCCGTTCTATACCATCACTCATTCATATATTATTTTATGTACATATTCTTAGTCATTCCTTTACACTTGTGTGCATAAGGTAATTGTTGTAAAATTGTTAGGTTAGATTACTAGTTGGATATTACTGCATTGTCGGAACTAGAAGCACAAGCATTTCGCTACACTCGCATTACCATCTGCTAACCATGTGTATGTGACAAATGAAATTTGATTTGAGATTGCTTTGAAACCCCTGTTCCTACCTGGGAATGGATGGCAGTGTAGCTAGAACAGTGGCTATGACGTTAGACTTCGGGGGGAGGGCTTCATCCTGGAGTTCGTCCTCGGATTTCAGTCTCCGGCGGACAGGTTTGGGTGGGGGGACCATGATGGACCCTTTGGCCTGACAGGAAAAAAACAAACCCACTGTATAAAATCATCTGAACAAATGAGGACATTTAGACCCCCAGTATTGGCATCATGGTCTCAGTAAGTCCACTACTTACAGAGTTCACAGTAGCTGCAGCTCTCTCTTCCTGGTTGTCAATCTTCACAGTTCTCAAAGGCCCAGCCCCTTCTGTAGACTTCTCTACCTGTGAACAGAGCACACACAGTCTCAGTCTCTTTTCTTATAACTGAGCACAGCTGATAGAACAGGTTCTGTATTATACTGTATGTCTGACTCACTGGCAGACTCTCTGGGTGCTTCTCCCCGTCGTCACTGGGCTGATCTGAGGCAGCGAACGCCTGGAACTGACTGAAGTCAGCGAAGTTGGGCTGCTCTGGGATCTGCTGGGGCGAGGTAGTAGAGTGAGCTGCCAGACCCTCATCCGAGCGATGCCCACTATGAGGACCAGAGGTCTGGGGACAAAGGGGACAGGATAGACAGAGTTCAGACTTAACACTGCATGTTGAAAACTGAACACAACCTTGAACTGGAGAGTACATGGTCAATGACTGTGGTATGTGTAGAGTGAACAGAGGATATGGACAAGAAAAGACAAAGGGAAGAGATTTCAGCATTTCAATGTGTATACTTCTTATAAAAAAAGACTACCCAGAGGTGGCAACATCTCTTCTGCTATGAGATTGACTTTCTTCTGTCTGTATTGGCTTTCTACCTGTGTGGGTAGCGGCCTAGGGGTATGGCTGGAGGACAGGCCACGACTCCAGATTGCTGTGGCCCTGTGGGGTGAGCGGCAAAGTTTCTGTTCATGTCTAGCGAGGAGGAGCGGGAGTGGGAGGCGTTGGGCCTGGGAGGGGGTGGTGGGGGGGCAGCCGCCACCTTTAGACCTTCAGGAGAGGTCCCAGAATTAGACCTACAACCCAGACAACACGGCTAGTGAGCTTACTGTTCAAAAGCGCTTCAATAAACAAAGCATCTATTATCTCTAGACATTGAGACGAACTTACCTTTGTCTTGTTACAACACTTGTAATTGGGTCTTGATCTGAAGTATATGAATCTGAACTGCTATAACCATCACCTTTAGTAAAGAACATGAGTATTCTGTTTAACCAATCCTCAAGGAAATGCCATATAATTATGGTCACATGACATTTTCTACAATAGATTTACCTACAAACTGCAATAGTCCTAAGTTCTTTATGATAATGGAACATCCCTTGACACTGACCAGAGTTAGCTGTTACAAACTTCATAGAGGTGGCAAGCTTGGTTTCTTCAGAGAGCTCAGGTGGTTTAGCCATCAGGGGACTGGTAGGATGTGTGTGGTCTGCAGGAATGAGAAAGAAAAACAGTAAATTCCATCAACAGTATATATATATATTTTTTAAACAGTTCTTAAAAAGAAAAAAGGTACAGTGCATCCCTTCACCACTCCCAGCCAAATACGTGAGAGTTGCTAGTTGATGGAGTCTCAAAAGTGAACACTACTTTAGAGGACAGAGCTCAGTGTATGTTTAAGCGCTGTTATCATATGGGGAAAGTATCTTACCACTTCCGGTTCTCTTCAGCTCCATCTCTTGCATATGGATCTTGCTTGGGGTCATGCGGATGGGAACAGGGTGGACAATAGCTGTATCCTGTAAGGACAAAGGTTTCTTGTTTGATCATTAGCTCACAATAATAATGCCTTAAAAGAATCTATCCATTCCCTTTCTGACTGTAAAGAGAACTCCTTTCATACTGTCAGAACAGTTTATAAGGTTAGAAAAGGCTTACAGTGGGGAAAAAAGTATTTAGTCAGCCACCAATTGTGCAAGTTCTCCCACTTAAAAACATGAGAGGCCTGTAATTTTCAAAATAGGTACACTTCAACTATAACAGACAAAATAAGAAAAGAAAATCCCAAAAATAACATAGTAGGATTTTTAATGAATTTATTTGCAAATTATGGTGGAAAATAAGTATTTGGTCACCAACAAACAAGCAAAATATCTGGCTCTCACAGACCTGTAACTTCTTCTTTAAGAGGCTCCTCTGTCCTCCAATCGTTACCTGTATTAATGGCACCGGTTTGAACTTGTTATCAGTATAAAAGACACCGGTCTACAAACTCAAACAGTCACACTCCAAACTCCACTATGGCCAAGACCAAAGAGCTGTCAAAAGACACCAGAAACAAAATTGTAGACCTGCACCAGGCTGGGAAGACTGAATCTGGAATAGGTAAGCAGCTTGGTTTGAAGAAATCAACGGTGGGAGCAATTATTAGGAAATGGAAGACATACAAGACCACTGATAATCTCCCTCGATCTGGGGCTCCACGCAAGATCTCATCCCGTGGGGTCAAAATGATCACAAGAACACTGAGCAAAAATCCCAAAACCACACGGGGGGACCTAGTGAATGACCTGCAGAGAGCTGGGACCAAAGTAACAAAGCCTACCATCAGTAACACACCACGCCGCCAGGGACTCAAATCCTGCAGTGCCATACGTGTCCCCCTGCTTAAGCCAGTACATGTCCATGCCCGTCTGAAGTTTCCTAGAGAGCATTTGGATGATCCAGAAGAAGATTGGGAGAATGCCATATGGTCAGATGAAACCAAAATATAACTTTTTGGTAAAAACTCAACTCATTGTGTTTGGAGGACAAAGAATGCTGAGTTGCATCCAAAGAACACCATACCTACTGTGAAGCATGGGGGTGGAAACATCACGATTTGGGGCTGTTTTTCTGCAAAGGGAACAGGACGACTGATCCGTGTAAAGGAAAGAATGAATGAGGCCATGTATCATGAGATTTTGAGTGAAAACCTCCTTCCATCAGCAAGGGCATTGAAGATGAAACGTGGCTGGGTCTTTCAGCATGACAATGATCCCAAACACACAGCCCGGGCAACAAAGGAGTGGCTTCGTAAAAAGAAGCATTTCAAGGTCCTGGAGTGGCCTAGCCAGTCTCCAGGTCTCAACCCCATAGAAAATCTTTGGAGGGAGTTAAAAGTCTGTGTTGCCCAGCATCAGCCCCAAAACATCCCTGCTCTAGAGGAGATCTGCATGGAGGAATGGGCCAAAATACCAGCAACAGTGTGTGAAAACCTTGTGAAGACTGACAGAAAACATTTCACTTTTATTATTGCCAACAAAGGGTATATAACAAAGTATTGAGAAACTTTTGTTATTGACCAAATACTTATTTTCCACCATAATTTGCAAATAAATTCATAAAAATGTGATGTGATTTTCTGGATTTCTTTTCCTCATTTTGTCTGTCATAGTTGAAGTGTACCTATGATGAAAATTACAGGCCTCTCTCATCTTTTTAAGTGGGAAAACTTGCACAATTGGTGGCTGACTAAATACTTTTTTGCCCCACTGTATATGTGTGGCAATTATGCAGATTTAAGAAACCAGAAGATATGGGAAAGATATTTCATGCTGCTATAATTGATCAAATAGCCCAGACATTGACTTGCCTAGTTAAATAAAGGTCAAAATAAATAAATATATTGTAGAACCCAATGTCATATTTTTAATATGGGACAGAAAGTTGAGTATCCAATAAGCTAAGCAAGCAAAATCACATTGACACCTCCGTTGTGGCAGATTCAGCAGAATTAAGGACATGCACTCTAAGAGAGAGATCAAGAGGCCAAGGGTTAATATTATCATTAATACAGAAACAGGCAAACTAGGTGATTGACTTACAGGGTCAGCTGGTGCAATGTTAGAATCAAATTGGGTCAGAGTTTGTGAGCTGGAGGAGCGTTCACTAAAAGTCTCCCACTGCTAGAGACAAGAGCAGAAGTACATCAGCACCACAGGCATCTCAATGGATAGTCACACACAGGATGATTCCAGACCCAGTTACAAACCCCACTGCTCTCCCACAGGAGGGGTGATGAACTACATTTATCATCACATATCATCCATTAGTAATAGTGAGGAGGGGGTGGATATTGGCTAGAAACTGGTTAGTGATAACTAGATAAACAGAAATGGAGCAAACTTACTTTGGGACTGATAAGAATATCAACAATTGCAGCTTTCTGACAAAACATATACAGTATGTAAATTAGTAAGTACTAAGTGGTGTTTCTCAGAAATGGATAAGAAAGGTACTGAATCAGGAAAGTCCTGCAAGAGGATAGGTACTAACACCTCACAATGGAAAGGACCTTATCGATCATTTCATTGAGAAGTCATTTACAAAATGCTGGAAAGCTAAAAGTTCAATAATGTTCTTTTCTACAGTGATAACATGGGGTGGTGCTGTGTCCAACCTCGTTGCCCTGGTTGAGATCAGGCCAGGTCTGGTTGAGTGAGGGCATGGGGGACTTGTTTGGGGTCACCTCCACGGGGGAGCCCGAGTAGCCGACGTCAGGGGCCTGGTCTGGAACCTCTAGAACATGGAAGATTTATACCATCAGGATGACTGTTGCATTCAATCACACTTATTTCTTTCCGTGTTCCATAAATCAACTGTCTGCAGCAGATGGTCCCCGGGGCAGATTTTGACAGACTCAGAATATGTAGCAGTAGGAGAGTACGAGCTATTACCTGCTGAGTCATCCAAGTCAATAAGCTTTGGCATAAGACTCTCTGGCAGCTTTTCGGGAAGGTCATAGCCATTTTTCCTAGCAACAACAAGATGAAATGCAGCACAGAACTCATCCAGTGTCAACGCCCCATCTTTATCAAAATCCGAAAGCTCCCTGTAATGCAAAGAATGTGAGAATATTTATTTAAACCCACTCATGCATTGCAATTCATTAATTGAAGAGGAGTTACCGAAGGTTATATTTTCCATTCTTTGATATAGCTTCCTAGATTAAAACTGAAGCAGATAGCTCATATGGTATCATTAGATATGGGGAACATCTCAACTAAAGCCAATAGCACACCTTCTAATAACTTACCAAATGTGGGACAGTTCAAGAATAGGTAGCTTTGATTTAGTGAAAAACTCTTTTGCAGCAGAACCTGTAATATAGACAAAGGGAAAAAGTCAGTTAGTGATAGGCCAATCATTGTAGTGTAACAGCCAGAGTCCCTGTAACCTTTAAATGGGAACAAGTGTAAAAGGTGGTCTCAAACTAGGGTTGCAAAATGTCCTTAAATTCCCTGGTTTGTCAGAAATCCTGGTTGAAGATTCCTGATGTTCTGCTCATTCCAAGAATCCATCCAGGCTTAATGGAAAACCTGGACATTTATGGAAAGTTACAACCCTATTCCAGACAAAGATCACGCTACTTACCAGGAATGAAACCGTTGAGGTCGGGCTGGATGGTCTTGAACTGATTGATATAATACTGCCTCTGCTCGTCCGTGATTTTCCAGGGGTCGTCATAACCGCTACTGGACTGTCTTTGGATTTCATTGGCTGGAGTAGCAGACGCAACTGTTCGTATGGAAGAGTTCTCCTAAAGGCAGCCGAGTGAAACATTTAGAGGAAAATAACAGATTGAAACAATCCTTTGGAAGAGCTGTGGTAGTACTAATAGGTAATGAATACAGACTGTGGGACGATGGGAAATAAACAGAAGAGTAATCAGAAGAGGATTTGCAAGTGTTTGTTTTCAAATACCTCAACCCACTTACAATGAATCTTGCTCATTTGGACACAGAACTGTTCCTGATTTATTGCAGTGAAATATGTATTTTTATGAAGGGGAAACTGAAGCCATCAAAAAAGAGCATATAGGGAAGTAGGCTAGACAAGAAGTTAAGATTAAGTTCCATCTCTGCCTTTAAGTGAGAAAGATGACAGGTCCATGGAAGCATTTGCTGCACTACCTGGACCGGCGAGAGATGCATTGGTGGCATTTTGCTGGAGGAGGGGGGATAAGTATCTTTCAAACTGACCCAGCTTTCCTGAACGGGGGGAGGTGAGTGGGCAGACCACATCCCATCACCTACCACCACAGGTCCTATGGAGAGAGGATAGTTACACAGCCTCAGACAGTGCCATTAGATTACACAAAGATCGTTCTAGCAACAGTAGAGAGCATACTCAAGAACTGTTGAAGGACTGGACTACAGAGAGACGGTGTGGTGCGGTGAAGAAGTATTTGCCCCATTTTTTGATTGTCTCTATTTTTTGCATATTTTTGATACTGAATGTTATCAGACCTTCAACCAAAACCTAATATTAGAGAAAGAGAACCTGAGTTTACCAATAACAAAATGTATATTTGTTTTATTTAATAAAAGTTCTTCAACACCTAATTCCCCTGTGTGAAAATGTAATTGCCCCCTTAAACCCACAGATAGTGCTCATTTCAAGTCATGCCACAACATCTCAATTGGGATTAGGTCTGGACTTTGACTAGGCTATTCCAAAACTTCAAATTTGTTGCTTTTTAACCATTTTCATGTTTATTTTAATTATTCAACTAGGCAAGTCAGTTAAGAACAAATTCTTATTTAAAATGACGGCCTACCAAAAGGCCTCCTCCGGGAACAGGGGCTGGGATTAAAAATAAAAATATATAAATATAGGACAAAACACACATCACGACAAGAGAGACAACACAACGCTACATAAAGAGACCTAAGACAACAACATAGCAAGACAGCAACACAACATGATAGCAGCACAAAACATGGTACAAACACTGGGCACAGACAACAGCACAAAGGGCAAGAAGGTAGAGGTGTGTTTTGGATCATTGTCTTGCTACATGACCCAGTTGTGCTTCAGTTTCAGACGGGTGGCCTGATATTCTCCTGTAGAATTACCTGATAGAAGGAACCTGCTCTGCTCTATTAAGTCAAGTCGTCTAGGTCCTGAGGCAGCAAAGCATCCCCAACCATCAAACTACCACCGCGCATGACCGTTGATATGAGGTTCTTACTGTGGAATGCAGGGTTTGGTTTTCACAAGACATAAAATGGGACCCATCTCATCCAAAAAGTTGACTCGTGTTTGCCAAAAAGCACCTGGATGATCATCAAGACTCTTGGAAGAGTGTTCTATGGACAGATGAGTCAAAAGTATAACTTTTTGGACGACTTTGCTCATGAAATAAGTACGTAATTTGTTATTTATTCACTCAGGTTCCCTTTATCTAATATTATGTGTTGGTTGAAGATCTAATAACATTTAGTATAAAAAAATATGCAAAAGTAGCTACAATTAGAAAAGGGGCAAATACTTTTTCACATCATTGTATGACATCAACAGCCTTGTCAGGAAACAAACCAGTTCTGTTTATTGGCTGAACCTCTCATTTATTTAAGACATGCAAAAGTTACAGGATGGTGAACGTCAATAAGACGCATCATTGGACATCTCCATCGCCAGATTGTCATCTTCGCAAAGGATACAGTTTGCAGAGTAGAGTGTGTACCTGATTGTGCTTCTCTGAAAGGTGTCCAGACAGCACCTGCCACCACCACAGGAGGTCTCTCTACGTTCCCCCCGCTTGCCTGCCTTTTGTGCTTTCTCCAGGCATGAGGCGAGGTGGGAGGGGACTGGTGGGGAGATACCACTGGGGATGTGGTGTCGGGCTGCAGAAGGGTAAATAACATTAGATAAAACGTATGTCTATCAAAGTTAGATCTGTCTCAGTTTCTTAAAAAAAAGGATAATACAAATTGGTTTGTATCAAATAAATGTTGATTTCCTTGCCCTTTCCAACATGTAGGCTATATCAAACTTTCACCACTATCAAAATACCAGCTCTTATTGAGCATGATATCTAAACTACTACTCCAGGCGGGAAGAATTATTATGACTGACCTGTGGTTCTACTGTGGGCACACAGGGCTGGATGACCTCGTGGGCAGACACCTTCTTGACCTGCCCTCGGCCAGGGGGTCGTGGAATCACACCCTGGTAAGGCCCCTGGTTCTCCAAGTCGGGGTACATGGCTGTGTGTCTGGCCTCCTGCTCATTTTTGGCCACAACAAAGCGAGGCAGAGGCAAGTCCTTGACTGTGGATGAAGAACACTGCTAGATAACAGCACTACCTCAAATCCCCTCCAGCTAGTTGTCTTGATGAGTCAGTTGTTGTAGTCTAGCATGGCTTATCACAACAAAAGTGTTGATATTGAAAACCAGATCAAGTTAAGTATTACAAGATTGACAACGTGTGTGTGTGTGTATATATATATATATCTCAAAGGTGCTTTACAAAGCTTGATGTAGTCATATGACAATTCTAGTTGTTTTTCTTTGTTGAGTTAATGTGTGTGTGTTTTATGTCTTTTTGTAGTTTATCAGGGTAATTGCTTGTGTGTGGGAGTGATTCTTTTGTTAGTTTTTTCTTGGTTTGTTTGCTTTTGTGTGTCCACCAAACTGGGGTAGTGGGCTAAAAGGGTAGGGTGTTCTCGGGGAGGTGTGGAGGGTAGTCTGGGGGACCATGAACCTTTACCTCCCACTTTCCTATTGTGGTTTGAAAAGAAAGACCAAACACAGGACAACAAAAAGGTGGTGGCTAAAAAAGACGGGGAAAAAAACCTGATGTTCATGTTCTGAAGGGCAACTTGGAGTCTTTCTCTCCAATCTCACTGGCCCAGCCGCCCGTTTGAGTTGTGCAATTTCCTGTTGCCTTAAGTCTCTATTCTTCTCTTGTATCTTAACCCTACAGGGATGCCTTTATTTCCTGCAAATGCTCACCAATGCTATCTCTGAACCATCCATATATTTGCATCCTGTTTCTTATTAATAGACAGATATGAGACTTGGGTGAGTCTCCCAAGTGATGCACATATCCTCCATGTTTTGACAGTATACTACACATTTAAAAACAGCTCATCTCTAGGGAGCAAATTCAGTTCAATACAAAAACATACCTTATTTGTATTTTAGGCCCATGTGTTAGGGCTGTGACAATACCAGTATTGCGATATTTGGTCATTAATGATGTTTGTTTCCAACATTGTGTCTGTTTTCCTAAATAAGTCAAATCCGCTTTGTGTTTTGTTAAATTGCCACGATAATAACGAGTATCGCGATATTGGTATTGTCTCGGCCCTACTGTGTGTCCATTGATTCAAATGGGAAACCTAGTCAGTTGCACAACTGAATGCAACTAACCCAACCCCTCTGAATCAGGGAAGAAGTTGGTAAGTGTAGGCTATCCTTATTCCATCTTTGAAGTTATGCAATCAGCTCTCCTGTTGCAATGTTTGAAGTCAAATAAATGCCATTGTATAGTCATGTGTTCTTTACTACTGTCCCTTCAATATCAGCAGGTTGATTTTAAATATAACCAGACTGAAGGCAAACAAAGATTTAAACATTGTCCGGTGCTATACCCTGCCTCATATTTTAGGGGTCCATTTCTAATAGTTGGAGAATTCTAGACATGTTTACTCACCAGAATTGAGGCTCTCTACCCGGAGAGGCAGTCCAGACTGGGCTACAGCGATGAGTTTCAGTGCAATGTAAAACTGGCTCCTTCCAAAATGGCCCAGGCGAGTGGCTCCACAGAGCTCTGTGATCTGAGACAACAAAATATTACCAACATCAGTCTGTAGAGTGATACAAACTCATTCTGTTAATGCACTACTGTTTTGTGCCAAAATGTTATAATGGGGAGAATGATGCAGTTTCTCGCAGAGAAGGTTCCGAGGACATTGCTTCCTAACAAAGGAAGACAGTTGTTGCTTTGCGTGCTTACTGAGCAATGTGACTTGTGTCTGCACAAAATGGTCTGTAATGTCTAAAAGGAACATGCACTCTCTGAATTTGGAGAGGTGTACACCTTTAGCATTGCACTGCTATAGGGTAAGACCAACATTGGTAAAAAAAAAAATGATGCTACCAGCCTAGGCCTAGTGAGTCAGCATCATTTCAATGTGAGATAGGCGGTCAAACTGACAGACCCAGGAAACATTTCACATCTCAGATTTATGGATCATGTATAAAGCCTATTCTTCAGTATACTAAACAACCATAGCAGAAACTATTAGTCTTGTGTTTCTGCAGGAGGAAGAAATCATGGCCCAAAAAAAATAGCAAGTTAATTATGTACACCAGGACAAATGGCTTAGGAATTAGACTGAGCCGGTCAATAACTGACACTTCGAATGAAAGACAGCCCAGAAATCTTCAACCGTCACAGTAATGTTGATGTCAGCCCAGAAATTGATAATAGCACGAATATACAAAGAAATAGGCAAGCTGAACAGAACTATGTTCAAGTATTCTGTGCTACAACGTACATTCTACCGACTTTACATCTTGGATTTGATAAATGATTCAAATGAACACTTTGACCTTTGGATAGGTCATTATCAACAAACCGTCACAATAAAGGTGCAGCACTTTTGATTTGCCTGCTGGGGGGGGGGGACCCCAGCTCAGATAAAACCTTTTACAACTGTGTGCCGTTTTCAAGGGATTGTAAAATAAATGTTAACTACTTGGTTGTAATATTATCAGCTCTTGAAGAGCATAGAAAGACATTTCTGATTATTCCATGCAAAACAATTGTGGACATTTAGCTATAGCCGAATATGCACTCTTAAGGAAAAGGAGCCTACCGTTATTCCTTAAGGTCCAAGGAACTTATTTGCTGAGTTAGACTGGCTCTTGCAGCCCAAACAACCAAATTATCCATCTAAAACATGAATCGATTCTCAATTGCGATACGTGTCTAGAAACATAAAGCCCTTTACTTTCATTTCAAATAAAAAATGCTAAATACTCACTAACCCTATAAAAAAGGTGGGTATCAATTGAACCTTTTCTTTATTATTTCTCGCTGATATTAAAAGATACCGTACCGCAAGTGATGCATATTAATGTTCATCCCAAGCTTCTGGGTTCTTAACAAAACACCCCAGTACAGAAGAGGCCTTCATCCAATGACTCTGATGTGTAATGTAATGTCATGGAAATGGGAGTCATGATCAGGAGCTAATTTAGCTCTATCAGAGTTATACAACAAGTAACTGCATGTTTATCATGATCAGTAAACATCAATTGATCATGTAATTTCAGATATGTTAGGGTAGTTTCACAATATCTCTCAATATTGGCCACCATCAATTGGATATTTGAGTGATATAAAAGTGAACTAGACCTGTCAAGTATGAGTGGTTTAGGTTAATTTCCCATCCTTTGTGGGCTCTGCATGTCAAGCAGAAGGGATGTATTTGCCGATGTACTGTTAGTTGATAATGTTTACTTGGTAAGCTACGGGTAGAAACTTTGTACACTTGACTAAACATAGTGGTAAGTAGAGATAATGTACTTTTTTCTCCAATCAACATAGGCCAACCTAGTGAAGTTGGCTATCATTATCACATTTTTAACATTGCTTTTAAGAGTGTTTAATCACTATTGGTGCTAACAGACATGATAGGCTTCATTGATTGATGGACCATGACAAATTGGCCAGCGAGCTAATAACATGTTTGACTACACATTTAGCTACATACCAAATTGATAGGCTACCCTCACTTATCTGAAAATACATGATCAATGGATGTTAACTGATCATGATTAAGCATGCAGTTAATTGCTGATTAACTTGGATGATAGAGCTAAACATTTGGAATAATCGGAAATGTGTATATCAAGAGGTGATGATATTAAAACCAAATAGTTATAACATTTACTTAACAATCCCTTGAAAACGACACATAGCTGGGCTCCTGAGTGGCGCAGCGGTCTATGGCATTGCATCTCAGTGCTTGAGGCGCCACTACAGACATCCTGGTTCGAATCCAGACTGTATCACAACTGGCCGTGATTGGGAGTCCCAAAGGGCGGACACAATTGGCCAAGTGTCATCTGGGTTTGGCCGGTGTAGGCAGTCATTGTAGGCAGTCACTGAACCGTCTAGTTAAAGGTGCATACATATACACACATACACACATACATACATACATACATACATACATACATACATACATACATACATACATACATACATATATACATTACATACACACAACTGTTGTTAATAGCAAAAGGTGGGGGTCGCATTACCCCCCAGCAGCCAAATCGATCGCTCTATCAATAAAACAGTATTGTTTTATTGATAACGACCTATATAATCAAGGTAATACAAATAAGATTGTGTCCGTTTAATATGGACAATATTATTGTAAACTTTGTATCCAGTCATCAACTAAGTATCAACTGCACAAGGAAGGAAGTGGGCTATCGACTGTTAGGTAGCTAATAATTAAAATTGTACGAATTTCAAGCAGAAAGATAGAAGAACATTGGAAATAAATATTGTGCTGAAAGAACATGTCTATTAACATCAGTTTGCCCATGTAGATAATGTAATGCTAGCAACTTGCTAACTTCCTCTGGGTAGCATACTTGGTTAGCAGTTAGCAAAGTGAAAAGAGGCTTTGCAACTGGCTAACGTTAGAAGAAGGTGTCTTGTCACGTTCACCAGTCAACAAGCACGCCACATACACTAAATCTCTATCACACTTCACAGATTGATACATTAGCTAGCTTACCTGCAGGACAACCTCACTGGGTAGCTGGGCCGCCCGGAAAAGATCAAGAACTTTGCCGTTGGAAGCCACTTTCTTGGTGTTGTCCGTATCGCAATAAACGAACAAATCAGAGTAATACTTCTGCTCCACATCAGTTAACGTTAAACTTTCCATTATGGCATCAAAAGTAAGCGATCAGCAGACTAATTTTGTTATCCTTGTGATAACTGGACTCAACAAGGCGAGGAGCGACGTTGCTGGTCAGCTTTGCTAGTTTCTCAGCTTAGCTAAATACTACTGTAACTAGCTAGCTATGGTAAGAAGGGTTTTATTTTTTATTTCACCTTCGTGAATGTCCTCAGAAACTAGCCTATTAGCAATATACGTGCCGACTAATTAGAACAATGATTTATTTCGGATAATTATGAATTATCAATCAATCAAATGTGAGTAAATACTGACTGACGTTGCTACCAACGTTAGCTAAACAAGCTAGCTATATGATATTAGCAGGTAGCTTAACTAACAACGTTAGCCTGAAGTCAGCAGTGCCAGTAGTCAACTTCCGAGACTGGACGTCGCTATTGAACAGTAAATCAACCGGAATTCGAGTTCTTCCGGTTCTATTCCGTTACCGTATGTTGTTTCAATCAATTTAAAATCTTTCTTAATTATGTTAGAAGTAAAGTTTCAGGGTCTTTTGGCTCTTTCCTCCATCAGCCAGAGCCGCCATTCCTATACCCCGTGATGTCATGGTACAGACGGTGAGAGTCAGCGCGTGTCTGCAAAGCAGGGGGGACTAACCGTGTCCCGGATGAAGGATGTCAACCATAGAAATGTAATGAATAGAACGGTTCTCCCCATTCAATTCAATGGCATTTTGTCATTTGACAAAGTCCGTCCTTAGCCCTCTCTTCCCCGTCCTCTCTTCTCCGTAACCCGGAAACCGATAAGTGTTGAGTGGTAGAGGAGTTGTTCCAATTCGTTTGTAGGCAAACGGAAGACGGTCCTCCCCTCCTCGATAGCCTCCTTTTGGTGAGGAAGCAGAAGTGTATCCTTCTCAGAACAATTTTGAAATCTGCCACACCCCCTTTGAATCAGTTATTGTTTTATCGAAGGAATGCACGCAAACATGTGTTACTTATCATTTATTTAAAAAATGTCCTGCACAACTAGCTACATTTGTTTTATTCACTTTATACATCTATTTTGGGTTTTCACCCTCTAAACTTCATAAGTGTTGGAGAAGGAGAGTCTCATTTCATACAAGTACATTTCCGTCCACTTTCCCCTCTCCTGGCTGCCTCTCCTTTTCTCAATTGGTTTGCTTAATTCCTGCGTCCTTAATTCCTGCTTCCTCTCTCCAAGGTAATCGAGGCGAGGCAGCGAGGAGAAGGAAAGTGGACGAAAAATGAGATTGCATTTGGATTACTGTTACAGTGCTATTTGGGTTATTAATTGGATCTGTTCAGACATTTCTTAATTTCTTTATTTTTACATTGTGTGTATTGTTTTGTATTGCTATGTTTTACTACACTGTTGGAGCGAGAAACACAAACATTTCGCTGCACCTGCGATAATGTCTGCAAATCTGTGTACGCTACCTGTGGGTTCTGCTTTTCTTTTCTTAGTCAACCTTGTTCTTTTTATTTGTGTTCTTGAACATAGCCATGTTTCTTTGTGTTCTGGAACGAAGCCCTGTCTTTCATTTTTGTTGATTGATTTCACCTGCGTTCGGTCTCATCAGTTCCCTATTTAGTTCAGTTCTTTCTGTTTGTATGATTGTGAGGTTTTGTTTGTTTTTGACCATTACCTGCGACAATGATTCCTGCCTTTAGCATCAGACCGTGGCCCTCAGTTCACATCACTTGTATGGAAATAATTCATGGAACACCTAGGGATCATGGTCAGTCTCCCCTCTGGGTACTGTCCTCAAGCTAATGGGCAGGTTAATTAGGAACTGGGCAGGTTCCTGAGGTATTACTGTCAGGACCGGTGGGGGAGTGGGTGGGTTTTCTACCTTGGGCTGAGTACGTGCAGCATTCCCTCCGCCACTCCTCCACTAACCTCACCCCAACATGCACTGGAAAGGTGTATCAGCTGGTACCTTGGCATCCCAGCCAGACTGAGGCCCCTGTGGTGGACGAGTGGTTTCGGCGCGCTGAGAAGACCTGGAACGCTGCACACACTCTTCTCCAGCGGGCCGTGTGTTGGCACAAGAAACAGGCCGACCGCCTCTGCAATGAGGCACCTGTTTTCTCTCCAGGCGACCAGGTCTGGCTCTCCACCTTTAACCTGCCCCTCCGCCTACCCTGCCGGAAGTTAAGTCTTTGGTTTGTGTGTCTGTTTTTAAAGTCCTGAGGAGAGGTTTTTTAATGAGGCAAGGTACCATTTGCAACTCCCTGTTGACTTTTCATGTCTCTCCTCAGGCTAGTGGTGCCTGGTCCCCTCGCTGAGGCTGGACCCAGTGACGCCCTGCCTCCTCCTCTGGACATCGAGGGAGGTCTGTCGTACTTGGTCAGTGAAGTCCTGGATTCAAGGCGTCAGGTGGGGCATCTCCAGTACCTCATCGACTGGGAGAGGTATGGCCCAGAGGAGTGGCGCCGTGTTCCTGCGGTGGACATCCTGGATGCTTCGCTGACCAGGGTTTTTCACCATTGGCGCCCTGACTGACCCACACCTTGTCCCTGAGGCCGGTACTGAGGTCTGTCTTGTCTCATTACGCACACCTGGTTCCCCCTGATTTACATTGCCCTCTCTTCCCCATTGTTTTTTCCCCCCATTGGTGTTGAGTACCTTTGCTTTGTTGTATTGTGCAGTTATTTTAAATGGAGAAATAAAACCCCTTATTACGTGTGCCTGTCTCCTATCATTATACAGCATTAATAGTTATTGTTGATGGCCTTCATGAGAGAATTACGTTGGGGGATTATGTAGATAACATTTTCGATTCATTTAGTTACACTTAACTGGTTAGACCAACAGACTTATAAAGAGGGGTTCCTGCAGATTCATTAAGAGTGTGGTTCGATGTGACAGTTATTGATGTTTGTCACCATAAGCACAAAGCCAGTATAAATTCCTGACAATAGTTTATATGAATTGAAGAACACGTCAGCTTTTGCCAGGATTTTACTCAAGCAATTTTACATCTAGGTAACGTGTTTGGTGCAGTATTTCTCAAGTAAAAAAATGTCTTATGTAGACGATGCTTGGCAGGTCCGTTTCACTGTTTCCATCAAACTTTTGTGTGTAAAGTACATCGAATGACATCAAATTTTATTTGTCACATACACATGGTTAGCAGATGTTAATGCGAGTGTAGCAAAATGCTTGTGCTTCTAGTTCCGACAATGCAGTAATAACCAACAAGTAATCTAACAATTCCAAAACTACTGTCTTACACTTGTGTGTATAAGGGGGATAAAGAATATGTACATAAAGCTATGAAGCTATGAATGAGTGGTACAGAGCAGCATAGGCAAGATACAGTAGATGGTATCGAGTACAGTATATACATATGAGATGAATAATGTAGGGTATGTAAACATATTAGGTAGCATTGTTTAAAGTGGCTAGTGATATATTTTACATTTCCCATCAATTCCCATTATTAAAGTGGCTGGAGGTGAGTCAGTGTGTTGGCAGCAGCCACTCAATGTTAGTGGTGGCTGTTTAACAGTCTGATGGCCTTGAGATAGAAGCTGTTTTTCAGTCTCTCGGTCCCAGCTTTGATGCACCTGTACTGACCTCGCCTTCTGGACGATAGCGGGGTGAACAGGCAGTGGCTCGGGTGGTTGTTGTCCTTGATGATCTTTATGGCCTTCCTGTGACATCGGGTGGTGTAGGTGTCCTGGAGGGCAGGTAGTTTGCCCCCGGTGATGTGTTGTGCAGACCTCACTACCCTCTGGAGAGCCTTACGGTTGTGGGCGGAGCAGTTGCCGTACCATGTGGCGATACAACCCGACAGGATGCTCTCGATTGTGCATCTGTAGAAGTTTGTGAGTGCTTTTGGTGACAAGCTGAATTTCTTCAGCATCCTGAGGTTGAAGAGGCGCTGCTGCGCCTTCTTCACGATGCTGTCTGTGTGAGTGGACCAATTCAGTTTGTCTGTGATGTGTATGCAGAGGAAGTTAAAACTTACTACAGCCATGACAGGCCTGATGGAAACATTTCGGAGGAACTTTCAAAATGTTGACAAAACAAAATAGGCGAGAAGTTGGGATAATTGTCTAAAATAAATCATTAAATGGCTGGAACGCTTGGTTATATCAATACTCTTTTTTTTAAATGCAGTTTATCTGCGATCAACTGGTATTTTGGATGCAGAATAACTGCAGTGTATTTATTGCAGATAAAAGGCTGTGCGTGATGTAGTGCACACACACATTTGCAGTTAAATTCAGTTTGGAAACACTACTGGTGGGGAAATGCTCATAGTCTTTATGCAGATGTTAGAATATTTGCATGAAATCTGAAATGTCTCCAATTGGATGGAAACTTCGCTAATAGCGATGTTCCTATTAACTTATGTGATTTTGTTTTTTCACGACATTTATGAAGTTCGCATAGGAAATACAATTGCCTGCTAGGGTGCATTTCCAATGAGAACTATCTTGTGTCGATAAAAACATTACCGATTTAGGCAACTTGTGTAACCAGTGACCGCCTGTATGCCCTCCCACCCATCTGTCTCATGTAGCCTTACTTGCCACATTCTAATTATTCACGTGCCAATGTATTGACACGGTCCGTGACATTGTAAAACTTGCCAACCAGAAAAGAAAAGTGACGCAATTCAGGCATTCTTGAAAGAGAAACTAAAATGTTTTAGTTGCAAGCAGTAGACATTCTGAATGCAATGTGGAGTGGATCTTTATAGTTACGCGGTGACGTCACGTCTAAATGACAAATTATTCGGCAATCATCCTCTATTCGAAAAATCTACTCGTTGAATAGATAAAAATAGCTGTTTCCATTAACTTGTCAATTGATTTTTTTTATGTTGACATTTAGAAAGTTTCCATAGAAAATAGACGCAATAATTGCCTGCTAGGGTGAGTTACCTGGACGCAAAAGCCAGCATGGATAGTATGCAATTTAATATTTTCCATATTCTAATAATTATCAGTTTCCGTCATTTGTCGCAATAACAAAACTGACAAAAGGAAAATCCACCCCTGTCAAACGGCTAACATTTTAGTCGATCTTTAGAAAAATTGTCCTATATATCTGCCGTTTCCATTAATCTAATGGTGTAGCGACGTCGCTTTAGTCAAATAAACCTGGGTCAATGGAAAACTGCCGACTGTTGTCAATCTTTCGAAATGTTTATCTTCCGTTTCCATTACACATGTAATCATTTTTTGTTGCGACATTGCTTTTGTCGAATAAACCTGGGTCAATGGAAACTTAGTTAGTGCCGGTGTGTTCTGCGGATAGAGCGCAATCACCGCAGCTGTTTATTCCGCAGCTGTTTATCGGGTATGCGTGGGCATTGTTCAAATCAAAACCCAACCATCAACTAAGTCCTGACGAACTCTTAATGAAATATCACAAAACCCAGTTTAGATTATATTGACTTAATGACAAATTAACCTACTTGCACTTTCTAGTCAATGTTTGCACTGGAATAAATGTTTCTGACAAACATCGCTGTCGCATTCCGTTCAACGAAATAAGTTGGTTCTCGAGTTCAGGTCTGCTTTATTAATGCAGATGCAAATTACTGATGTATTTAATCAAACATCACACGAAGCTACTAGTGGTGCTCAAATTAATTATGAAAGGGTTTTTGAGATGGGCTATTATCAATCTATCTGTCAGTGTCTAGTAATCTTCACCCTGGCCTGAGTCCTTTTTTAGAGTGAACACATGTATTGCCCCTCAACAACATAGAAGCATATAATGTGTTAGTCAGTGATGTACTATCACCAGCAGAATGTCAGAGGCTGTGGTTGACCAGGCCTGAGAGGTTCATTAGGTGCAGTTCAGGAATATGTGGGGCAACCTAGGACTTTATAAACTGTTATTGTTTCCCTTGAGGATGATAAGAGGAAACTAACCAAGAACAAATCAAAATAAAATGTTATTGGTTCCATACACATGGTTAGCAGATGTTAATCCGAGTAGCGACATGCTTGTGCTTCTATTTCCGACAGTGCAGTAATATCTAACAAGTAATCTAACAATTCCACACCTATCGAATACACACAAATCTTAGTAAGAATATGTACATATAAATATATGGGTGAGCGATGACTGAGGGGCATAGGCACGATGCAATAGATGGTATAGAATACAGTATATACATATGAGATGAGTAATGCAAGGTATGTAAACATTAAAGTGACTAGTGATCCATTTATTAAAGTGGCCAATGATTTTGAGTATGTAGGCAGCAGCCTCACTGTATCAGTGATGGCTGTTTATAGTCATTGCTGTTTTTCAGTCTCTCGGTCCCAGCTTTGATGCACCTGTACTGACCTCGTTTTCTGGATGGTAGCGGGGTGAACAGGCAGTGGCTCGGGTGGTTGTTGGCCTTCCTGTGACATCAGGTGCTGTAGGTGTCCTGGAGAGGAGGTGGTTTGACCTCGGTGATGCATTGTGCAGACCGCACCACTCTGGGGAGCCTTGTGGTTGTGGGTGGTACAGTTGCCGTACCAGGCGGCGATACAGCCCGACAGGATGCTCTCAATTATGCATCTGTAAAGGTTTGTGAAGGTTTTAGGTGACAAGCCAAATTTCTTCAGCCTCCTGAGGTTGCATTATCCTCAAAGCAGGCAAAGGTGTTTAATTTATCTGGAAGCAAGTCGTCTGTGTCCATGACATGACTGGGTTTCTTTTTGTAGTCTGTAACTCCCTGTAGACCCTGCCACGTGCGTCTGTTGTTGAATTGCGACTCCACTTTGTCCCGATACTGACATTTTGCTTGTTTGATTGACTTGCGGAGGGAATAACTACACTTTTTATATTCAGCCATATTCCCAGTCATCTTTCTAAGGTTAAATGCAGTGGTTCACGCTTTGTTTTGCACGAATACTGCCATGTATCCATGATTTCTGGTTAGGGTAAGTTTTTAGTCAAAATGGGTACAACATCTCCAATGCCCTTCCTTATAAACTCACTCACGAATCAGCGTATAAATCAATATTATTCTCTTAGGCTGCCCGGAACATTTCCCAGTCCGCGTGATTAAAACAATTTTGAAATGTGGATTCCGATTGGTCGGACCAGCGTTGAATAGTTCTAGTCACAGGTATATCCTGTTTGAGTTTCTGCCTATAGGACGGTAGGAGCAAAATGGAGTCGTGGTCGGAGTTGCCGAAGGGAGGGCAGGGGAGGGCCTTGTATGCATCACAGAAGTTAGAGTAGCAGTGATCCAGTGTATTGCACGCACGAGTTCTATAGACAATATGCTGATAGAAGTTAGATAGCCTTGTTCTCAGGAGGCCGCTCCGTCTACCTCTTCTGTGGCGATGTTGTTTTGGGTCGGCCTCTGGAATCAGATCCAATGTCCTGGGTGGTGGTGCAAACAAAGGATCCGCTTCGGGAAAGTCGTATTCCTGGTCGTAATGTTGGCATCGCTCTGATATCCAATAGTTATTTCTGGCTGTATGTAATAACACTTAAGATTCTCTGGGCTAACAATGTAAGAAATAATATATAAAAAACAAAATCTGCATAGTTTCTTAGGGACTAGAAGCAAGGCAACCATCTCTGTCGGCGCCATCATGCTAAACAAAGTATGCACTATCTGGGATTCTTGGGACGTCCCAACTCTGACTTTACCCCATTTGAAATGTAAAATAGTTACGGTTAGGTAAGGGTGATGGTTAGGGTCACATTTACATTTCCCAAGGGTCCCAGATAGCAACTTCTATAGTGTTTTCTTCTCAAAGTTGCCGGGATGTCACATGTCCTACTTAAGCTATATCTGTACACTCCTGTCACGCCTTGGTCTTAGTATTTTGTGTTTTAGTTAATTAGTTGGTCAGGCCAGGGTGTGACATGGGTTTATGTTATTGTGTTGTCGTATTGGGGTTTTTGTAGGCATTGGGATTGTGGTTGATTAGGGGTGTGTTTAGTTTAGGTTTGGCTGCCTGAAGCGGTTCTCAATCAGTCAGGTGATTCTTGTTGTCTCTGATAGGGAACCGTATTTAGGTAGCCTGGGTTTCACTGTGTATTTCGTGGGTGATTGTTCCTGTCTCTGTGTAGTTTCACCAGATAGGCTGTAATTAGGTTTCACGTTCCGTTTTGTTGTTTTGTATTTGTCTCAGTTGTTTTCATGTATTCGTCATTTGTTTCATTAAAAAACATGAGTAACCAACACGCTGTATTTCGGTCCGACTCTCTTTCAACAAACGAAGAACGCCGTTACAACTCCCAATAACATGATAATTACAAAACTTCTATTAGATCAAATAAACCTCATGTAGCAAATAAGCCATTACATTTTTTGTTAACCAAATTCAACTCTCATTGACCTCCATACAAAAACTCTTTGCTTGGTAAGCGGAAGAAATGGCACTTGCTGGAAAAGACAGATTTTGGGCCGAGTTATCCCTCTTGCTTTGCCTCTTCCTCTCTGTTTACGTTGTGTGGTTCAAACAAAAACACCCTATTGATTGGTTGACAATGATGAATACCACAATGTAGGATGAAGTTGAAGAGCAACTGCAGAAACTTTCAGTCGACTGCAGTCAACTTCATGACCTATGATCACATGATTTTTATAAAGTTCATGCAGTTGACATGTACTGTAGGTGCAAGTCGGAAAATGTTTATCCCCATAATGCAACACACTTTGAAAGGCCGTGACACAAAAGTGATCTGTTCGAATGCACCCATAATTGCAGCTTGTTACAATGTGACACAGATTTGTTTCTTCTGCTGCTGTAGACCATTTAGCAACAATGTAGTATATCTTTAAAATACTTTGTTGGAATATCCTGTATTAATAAGGTACCATACATTATAATAATACAATACAAGGAATGTTATGACTTAAATGTCTTCATTATGACACCCCTCCCATTATTCTCCCTTGCTATTGATTTTGGCTTCTGGGAACACCTGTATAATATTGGCATGTGACATTATACACTTTGTTGTACTTCTAGGGACAATGACGGTTCAACATGAAGTATCTCTGCTTATTGTAGAGATCCAACTGTTTGCCAGTAAAAATAAGTCTAATCTAGTATTACAGTGCACGTTGTTTATAACAATAACCAATGCAAAAATCAAACAGATAGTAATCAATCAATCTGTCAATAGACACTATATATACAAAAGTATGTGGACACCCCCTCAAATTAGTGGATTCGGATATTTCAGTTAACCCTGTTGCTGACAGGTGTATAAAATTTTGCACACACCCATTCAATCTTTATAGACAAACATTGGCAGTAGAATGGCCTTACTGAAGTGCTCAGTGACTTTCAATATGGCACTGTCATAGGATGCCACCTCTCTAACAAGTCAGTTCATCAAATTTCTGCCTTGCTAGAGCTGTCCTGGTTGCCTGTAAATGCCGTTATTTTGAAGTGGAAACGTCTATGAGCAACAACGGCTCAGCCGCGAAGTGGTAGGCAACACAAGCTCACGGAATGGGACCACCGAGTGCTGAAGCACGTATAATGTATAAATTGTATGTCCTTGGTTCCAACACTCACAACAGAATTCCATACTGCCTCTGGAAATAACGGCAGAACAATAACTGTTTGTAGGGAGCCTCATGAAATGGGTTTCCATGGCCATGCATCCGCACACAAGCCTAAGATCACAATGCCAAGTGTTGGCTGGAGTGGTGTTAAGCTCGCCGCCATAGGACTGGAGCAATAGGACTCTGGGGCTTCACCATCTGGCAGTCCGACAGACGAATCTGGGTTTGGCGGATGCCAGGAGAACGCTACCTGTCTCAATGCATAGTGCTAACTGTACATTTTTGGTGAGGGAGGAATAATGGTCTGGGGCTGTTTTTGATGGTTCCGGCTAGGCCCCTTAGTTCCAGTGAAGGGAAATCTTAACGCTACAGCATACGATGACAACATCAGTGCCCGACCTCACTAATGCTTGTGGCTGAATTGAAGCAAGTGCCATCAGCAATGTTCCAACATCTAATGGAAAGCCTTCCCAGAAGAGTGGAGAGAGCTGTTATAGCAGCAAAGTGGGCACCAACTCTATAATAATGCCCATGATTTTGGAATGAGATGTTCGAAGATCAGGTGTCCACATACTTTTGTTCATGTAGTGTACTTTGCAAGACAATCTGTTAAAATAATAAAATCACCAGGGATAGGTGGTGTGATTGCTGCAATAGGGGATGCACTGTATTTTAAAACCTCTACAATTCTAGTACTGGGGTGTAACCAAAGTCTGCACACCATGTGGATTCCCAGAATCATAATGCTATTAATGAGATTAATTAGTACAATAAAAGCGTATAAGCGTATTTAGTCTTCATTTGGACACTTGCTCTTTATCCTCAGGCAGTGCTGCAACTGTTTGTGAACTCCTTTCTGGCTGTTCCACCTCATATTAGCTCCACTACCTCATGCTCTCTCCTGCTGTTGAAAATCCCCTGGCTTTCATATTTGTTTAGAGCCATGCTTCCTCTTTTTTGCTCCTCAGCTGACACTGCCTATTTGAGTGTATTGTTTCAGTATGATCCACTGTTTATCTGAACGGTATATATCATGATTAATGTTTCTGAATGTTTTGGTGGGGAGTTGGAACTAGGTGGGGAAGCCTTGCCATTACCATGCAGTGTTAGTGGAAACAACATAATGTCATAGACATTCACAAGAGCTTTAGGAATGTTGATATCTCCTCACTCAACCCTGGTTTGTTTTACACATTCAGATGGACAAACTAGTGTCAAATTTGGTGTTCTGTTCAATGCCTATAAGTGCACCAATATCTTTGAGGCTTTGGTTGTGATTCTGAGGGCTGCCAAGATCTTTCTGAGGGCTGCCAAGAGGAAAAGATCATCGCATTTGAAGGGGAGCTGCTCCTGCAAGGTGTCCATTACAATGTTGATAACCATCAGCTTCATTCTTGTAGGAGTGTGTTATCATTATTCAGGTGATAAGTCAAGCGTTTCTTTGAGGCTTTACTATGACATCTACCAGGGATCATAAATCAACATTTTATAAATTCTTAGGACTACAAATATTGTATTTCTAGGGGATGAAATACATAGACTTCTTAGGAAACAACTTCCTCCTGTTTTATTAACCCTTACAGGAATCACTAAATGGCAATTTAATTGATTGTTTAAATGGTAATTTTGCTACCTCGTGTTGAACTCCTTAGAAAAACTAAGATAGCAAGTGCTTCAAGAGAGACCTTTGCACATGCTGCTTTTGCAAAAGCCTCTCTTGAAGCACTTGCATTTTAGTTTTTCCAATGCATGGTGTTACTGTTATTCAAGGAAACACATACTTAGTATTGTGCTCTGGTAGGAAAGAAAGGTGAAACTTGATATGGGAAGCAATTGTAATTATTCAAGAAAATGGTTAGAAAAATAAATAAAAACAATGACAAATTTAGCAATGTACAATTTCTCTGAACTAATACAATGCATTTACAGTATGATCATTATCAAACTTCATCAAAGTGCAGTTCCTTTCCAAAGTTCATCATTGTCTTATAATGGAAATAATACATTCCTAAGAAAGCAATTGTGGGGGTGGGGGGGGGGTCTGAGGATGGTGAATAAAGTACAAACCTTTACTTTGCAGCCTGATTATTAGCCCAATACAACAGATGCATTGCATACATCTATATATTTGTAGCCTTATGCTGTGTTATTACACTGCACTCTGCCTCTACTGTATTATTGAAGAACATTTGTATTCATGAAAAGGATAGGAGACCATGCAACTGCATACTAAGTCTGCACTCAATCAATCTATTGTTGGCAAAGCCATAGAAGATTATGACTGCAACTGTAGCCTCAGATAAACCAGATAAAGCATTGACTTGATCCTGAGGTATTACCGTGGATTCCCCTTCCTACCAGGCCCCTTTACTTGGGACTCCCTTGCTAGATCTAATAATAACTTACAGCAATGGGTCGGGGGGCGGGGCCGTGTTTCGTCATGGAGGCAGGAGGAAAACAGAACAGCGCCTGGCCGATCTACATTCAAAGCAGGAATCAAAACAAGAAACGGACACGCCTTCTTCGTAGGTTACCTTTGCTGTCACAACTGCAGAAATCTAGATGGTGATATAGCTGCAAAAACAGTACCACCTGCAACCAAGAAGAGAGTATCCGTTAATTTGAAGTGGGATTCAAATGGAACCCGCAGAAATGTCAGACAGTCGATTATAGTTTGAAATTATTCATATCAGGATCAGTAAAATGCCCAACCAGAAAAGCAACAAGGGGAAGAGAAATAAACGCACTAATAGTAGTGGAGATGAGCAAGAAAATGGAGCCAGTGCTGCCGCAACAGTGGGAGCCCCAGGGGTAACAACCTTATTGGGTGCTACAGCTGCACCGTTACACGAGCATACAAGTGGTAAGTGTGAAATTGTGTCAAAACATGCGTGACAAGTTATTGCAATGGATTTTATTGCATACGCACTAGACGACAAGCTTACGTTGCTTCACATTTCATTGTTGTCATCGACTGTACCTAACTCACGTGTTATTTCTTTATTGGCAACGAGCATTATACATTGGTAATTTAATGATGCGTTGACATGGAGCTCCATGCACTGCCATATCACGACGCACACATCCAGCCTAGTCTCTTAGACTAGAGTAACATAATAAACGTATATCCGGGAAACGGCAATGAGTACGTTAAGTTACCTTTGGTAACCGCCCTACATAAGACCGAATGTTATTTTAGGCGGTACACGAAAGTAAAGTGATTGGTCGGGGTGGATGGGTGAGCCTATAACGCAAACATGTAGCAACTCAAAGTTGCGTGTTTGAATCTCATCACAGACTATTTTAACTAATTAGCAACTTTGTAACTGCTTAGCTAACCCTAACCTAAACGTCTAACAACCCAAAGGTTACGTGTTCAAATATCATCATGGCAACTTTAGCATTTGAGCTAATTAGCTTTGCAACTACTTACTACTTTTTAGCTACTTTGCAACTACTGAGCATGTTAGCTAACCCTTCCCATAACCCTTAGCCTAGTTAACGTTATCCATTTAGCCACAGCAAATTGGAATTTGTAACATACTATACACCTCTCAAATTCGTAACATATTGAACAAATTGCAATTTGTAATATATACGAATTGTAATTCATAACATAATTTTAAATGGTTGACGGACATTCACAAATCATACTAATTGGAGTGTCCTGGATTTACATTTGTCTTAGTATGAAATGTTTCGTATCGTATGCATTAATTTGTGGATGTCTATCATCCAGTTGGTATTGTATGTCACAAATTGAAATTCGTACAATATGTCACAAATTTGCTAAATGTATAATATTTTACGAATTCCAATAGTTTTTGGCTAACGGCAGCTAGGTGGCTATGTGTCTAACAGTACGTTATGAGTTAGATGGAAGGGTTAGTTAACATGCTATGTAGTTGAAAATAGCTAAAAAGTAGTGAGTAGTTGCTAAAGTTGTCTGTGATTAGATTCGAATATGCAACATTTGGGTTGGTAGACATTCGCATTATACGTCTACCCGCGACGAGCCAACCTACTTTCATTTTTGCCTTAAGTAACCTTCTGTCTCATGTACCCATACCAAACGTAACATATTGTACACTTTTACTGTACTGGATTTACATTTACTATGTGATGTCCAGTCTGAGACCAGGCTGATCTAGAACCTGTTCCAGCTATAACCCTTTTGTGTTACATGTAGAACTGTTTTGGGTTCAAAGTAGAGCCCTTTCCACAGTGGGTTCTACATGGAACCCGAAAGGGGTGTAACAGTGCTACTTCCGTCCCTCTCCTCGCCCCTACCTGGGCTCTAACCAAGGACCCTCTGCACACATCAACAACAGTTACCCTCGAAGGATGGTTACCTATCGCTCCACAAAAGCCGCAGAGCAAGGGAAACCATTACTCCAAGTCTCAGAGCGAGTGACGTCACCGATTGAAACGCTATTAGCGAGCACCCCGCTAACCAGCTAGCCATTTCACACCGGTTACACCTGGAACCAAAAACTGTTCTCCTATGGGGACAGCCAAAGAACCCTTTTCGAACCCTTTTTTCTATGAGTGTAGTGCTTCTTTAATTACTTCATTAAAGGTCTCCCCTGAATCGTTGAAGGCCACATTTTAATTAAATATATTCATTGGACTACTTTCCCACTCACTTGGCTGTACTGATGGGTTTCCCTGTCTGATGTGTATTCAGATGGCCTTTCTCAGTGATCCATGCTCAGTGATGATGGCTCTTATGTTGCAAAGTAACACAGATACCATTAGCATTCTTCTTATTTTTGAATGTTCACACAGTCCATTACTGTTTAATGTTAAGTTCCAGACAGGCTCTGCATTGATGTTTCAGTCCTGAATCGTTCACTAACAGCATGGAATATTTTCAACATTGCATTCACAGGAGTTAGTCTTTACAGCGTGAATTAAAATCTATTATGTTTAATATCATTTTGTTCTGTGATATGTCCAAAGTGAATTTTGTGCCTCAAAAGCTCATGTTTGTTTTTATTTTCAAGTCATACTTCGTATGAAGATGTTATAATATATTTTTGAGTGATACAGTAACTCTTTTGTTTTGTGTTCAGCAGAAGCCCCCTGTGCCACCCCTCTTGTGTGCAGTCTGGCCAGAGACATTGACCTTGAGAAGGATGACTATCAACGTGTAGTGTGCAACAGTGATAGCTGCCCCTATGGCAACTGGATGCACTTGCAGTGCTTCTACGAGTGGGAGAGCAGCATCCTGGTCCAGTTCAACTGCATTGGAAGAGCCCGCAGCTGGAACGAGAAGCAGTGCCGGCAGAACATGTGGACTAAGAAGGGATACGACCTGGCCTTCCGCTTCTGCTCCTGCCGCTGTGGCCAGGGCCACCTTAAGAAAGACACAAACTGGTACCAGGTGAAGCGCATGACAGATGTAAAGAAGAAGATCCCTCTGGAGAAGAGCCTGGGGAAGTTGAGCAGCCTAACCGGAGCTGGAGGGGGTGCATGTGGAGGTGGGTTGGATCTGCCTGATGATCCTAAGAGGGGCAAGTTACATGGGGGCAGTAAACTGGCTCACAGAGCAAGTCAGGAGCTGCCTCACCGACAGTCAGTGGATCGGCAGAACTCTCAAGAGAGGGGACACGTAGGGCTGTTCTGTGCAAGCAGCCTGGGGCCCCGCTCACCCTCTGAGTCCCCGGGCCAGTCCCCTCCGTTAGGCTTCTCCTTCTTCTCCCCGCCCGCCTTCGCAGGGCCCCGCAACTCCCGGCACCTGGGGGAGTTCCTGAAGAATGCAGTGCACATGGATAGCCACCGGAAGCACATGCTGGCAAGCGGCATGCTGGGTCGCGGAGGCCACCTGGATCACACCATCTTACCTCTGCCCAGACTCACCCTGGGGGACAACCCAGTGCAGTTCCTGCGAAGGCTGGACCTCACAGAGCTGCTGACCCACATTCCCAGACACAAGCTGAACACCTACCACGTACGTATGGAGGATGATGCCCAGGCGGGCCAGGGAGAGGACCTGAGGAGGTACATCCTGTCGGCTCTGAGCGCCAGCCACAGGAACATGGTCAACTGTGCCCTGTGCCACCGCACCCTGCCTGTCTTTGAGCAGTTCCCCCTGGTGGACGGGACCCTGTTCCTGAGCCCCGCTAGACATGATGAGATCGAGTACGATGTGCCGTGCCACCTGCAAGGTATGCCTGCGGAACAATGTCTGTCTCTGAGGAACTGAATTTGAAACAATTAAGCTATCAGGTTCAGCAGACAGCCAAAACATTGCACATGCCTCATAAGTATGTTGTGATAGGCTACAAACTCAAACATTGCTAATGGAAAATGGCATCATTCTTGTTTGATATTCTGTGGACATATTTTCCCACAAACAGTCTCAGGAAACCTGTAATTACAACATTGAAAATGATTGCCTTGGTTCCGAGCTTCCTGCTGAGGTAGAAAAAATGTGTACAGTGAAAAGTTTGAGCTTACTGTTGACAGCTGATAAGGTTTCAGGAGCTACAGTATGTGGCTGCAAGCAAATTATTTGGACTCAAAAGGTGTATGGTGGGACAGACAAAGGTCTTCAGAATAACAATTTTCATAATTTGTTGTTCTGGTCTGCATATAGGGTGTTTTCTCTTGCATATATTTAAGATGAGAACACACCATAATAAACTTGGCACAATACAATTAATGACTTTAATTGAGAAGTAAATGAAATGATTATGCCACATGAATGTGATCAAGCATATCATACATATCAATCAAGTCAATCTATCCAATTTTCCACGAGCAGCTTGGTAGCTATTCACCACATGGATATGAATTAAAACTGGATGGATGATGTTGCTTTGATCTTCAGGCTTTGATATGCATGATTAATATGCGTTACAGTGAAATCCTTTCATGCATGTATTTTTCACGCTGTAGGGCTTATTGTAGATTCTATTAAATAACACTATTGTCTCTCTTGTGAAGGGAGGCTGATGCACCTGTATGCAATCTGTGTCGACTGTCTGGAGGGAGTCCACAAAATTGTATGTATCAAGTGCAAGTCCAGGTGGGATGGGAGCTGGCACCAGTTGGGGACAATGTACACCTATGATATACTGGCTGCGATGCCATGTTGTCAGGTGAGTAGGCCATCACATCGTTTTCTTCTCATGAGGAGTTTGAAATTCATTTTGGGGTCAGTATCTGCATGGTCAAGGGTCGTCATTCGGACATGGCAGGCTGCCATAAAGTAACTTCATGGGCCATAGTCCGAGCAAAATGGAGGTTGTGTTGTGGCTAGATCTCTTGCTATCAATTAGTCTCATTGTCATTATGAATGGCAAAGTCAACTACTGCAGATCCATAGCCATTTCCTCTCTTTGTGCCCTTAGGCCCGTCTGAACTGCAAGCACTGTGGTAAGCCGGTCATAGATGTCAGGGTGGGGATGCAGTACTTCTCAGAGTACAGCAACGTGCAGCAGTGCCCCCACTGTGGGAACCTCGACTACCACTTTGTCAAGCCATTCTCCTCCTTCAAAGTCTTGGAAGCTTATTGACAAATGTTGTGCATGAATGCTAGTGCTGTTTCTCTTGTTACATTTTTTTTTAACTAGGCAACTTAATTTTGAGCCTTGAATACTTTTTTCTGGGATTCAGTTATTGTTTTCTCTTTTTTAATGTATAGAAAGAATATGACTCCACTGAAAAGTTCCAAGACAACATCTACATGATATCAGAAAAAAATTATATTCATAAGACCTTAAACGGTTTGGAGCTGTCTGGCACTTAAAAAGGCGAACAACACATATACTGTGACAAGTGAATGTATCTGTAGGTCAAATTGCATTTTTACAAAAAATCTCTAATAAAGGAGAGAAAGAAATGTTACATGTTCTCGTTCGTCATAATTGGCAAATAGCAGAGACCCCCCCCCCCGTACTGTAAAAATAATTGCACAGCCTCTCATTGAATTCACTCACTCAAAATAATGTTTAAGATCACAAATAACAATAACTGTAGCAACCCTGTGTTTATAAACATCGATATTGACTTTACTACTTAAGCATGCCTTTGTGGCACAGTCGATGCGATGCAGGGCTACAGGCCAGAAGGTTGAGGGTTAGGCGAGCACCACGGATGAGCTCACTATTTGAACAAGGAGAGCGATGAAGTGCTGCATCAGATGACTGGCCTCCTCAATCACCTGACCTCAACCCAATTGAGATGGTTGGGGATGAGTTGGACTGCAGAGTGAAGGAAAAGTAGCCAACAAGTGCTCAGCATATGTGGGAACTCCTTCAAGGCTGTTGGAAAAGCATTCCTCATGAAGCTGGCTGAGAGAATGCCACGAGTGTGCAAAGCTGTCATCAAGGCAAAGGGTGGCTACTTTGAAGAATCTCAAATATAAAATATATTTTTAATATAACACTTTCGGTTACTATATGATTCGATGGGTTATTTCATAGTGTTGATGTGCTCACTATTATTCTACAATGTAGAAAATAGTCAAAATAAAGAAAAACCCTGGAATGAGTAGGTGTGTCCAAACTTTTGAGTGGTACTGTATATACTCACCCTAAAGTTACATTATTAGCCAGCAATGTTGCTGGCGCTGGAGAGGCGGCATCCTTCTGATGTACTCAATATGACTGTCCCATGTTCTCCACTGCAACCTGTTGAAGAGGGCTCCCCTGACTGGGGGAAGCCCGGGATCCATTTTTCTGTTGCCATAATGTGAAGAAGCCTCTGTTACATCCTGTTTCATACGAGCAAAATGTGCTTCCTGCACACAATCGGAAAAGGGAAAACCATACAACGGATGCAGAAATGTGGCTCTCTGGTAGTCCACCCATTGGGGTGTTACTGCAGCCCCACCTGGTGCTGAGTCGTATCCCACAGGTGGAGGAGAGGGAACATAGGATCCATGCTGCACCGTCCTCAGGCGTGGGGTTTCCATAGGCTCCAGAGAGGGGGTATAATCCACATGGTAGTAGTACACTGGATACCTCAGAACCATACTCCACTGGACCGCGGGTTGGCAGCGTGACAATTACCCTGTGTGGTCTCTGTGGGCCGCCATACTAAAGGAAAGGGGGATACCTAGTCCACATGTTTTAAGCAGACCACCATAGTGCCTGTGCCCAAGAACACTTAAGGTAACCTGCCTAAATAACAACCGACCCGTAGCACTCACGTCTGTAGCCATGAAGTGCTTTGAAAGGCTGGTCATGGCTCACATCAACACCATCATCCCAGAAACCCTAGACCCACTCCAATTTGCATACCGCCCAACACATCCACAGATGATGCAGTCTCTATTTCACTCCACACTGCCCTTTCCCACCTGGACAAAAGGAACAGCTATGTGAGAATTCTATTAATTGACTACAGATCAGCGTTCAACACCATAGTACCCTCAAAGCTCATCAATAAGCTAAGAACCCTGGGACTAAACACCTCCCTCTGAAACTGGATCCTGGACTTCCTGACGGGCCACCCCCAGGTGGTAAGGGTAGGTAACAACACATCCGCCACGCTGATCCTCAACATGGGCCCCTCAGGGGTGCATGCTCAGCCCCCTCCTGTACTCCCTGTACACTCATGACTGCACGGCCAGGCACGATTCTAACACCATTGTTAGATGGGGGTATAACAACGAGACAGCCTATAGGGAGGAGGTCAGAGACCTGGCCGGGTGGTGCCAGGACAATAACCTCTCCCTCAACGTGATCAAGACAAAGGAGATGATTGAGGACTACAGGAAAAAGAGGACCGAGCACGCCCCCATTCCCATCGACAGAGTTGCATTGGAGCAGGTTGAGAGCTTCAAGTTCCTTGGTGTCAACATCACCAACAAACTAACATGGTCCAAGCACACCATGACAGTCGTGAAGCGGGCACGACAAAACCTATTGCCCCTCAGGAGACTGAAAATATTTGGCATGGGTCCTCAGATCCTCAAAAGGTTCTACAGCTGCATCACTGTTTGGTATGGCAACTGCTCGGCCTCCGACCGCAAGGCACTACAGAGGGTAGTGCGAACAGCCCAGTACATCACTGGGGCCAAGCTTCCTGCCATCCAGGACCTCTATACCAGGCGGTGTCAAAGGAAGGCCCTAAAAATTGTCAAAGACCCTAGTCATAGGCTGTTCTCTCTGCTACCACATGTCAAGCTACCAAGCTCCCCCCCCCTCCCCTCTCCACACCACTCCCACTCTCTGTTGTCATCTATGCATAGTCACTTTAATTAACTCTACCTACATGTACATACTACCTCAACTAACCGGTGCCCCCGCACATTGACTCTGTACCGGCACCCCCCTGTATATGCTGTTATTTTTTACTGCTACTCTTTAATTACTTGTTACTATATTTCTCTTATTCTTATCCAGATTTTTTAAAACTGCCCTGTCGGTTAGGGGCTTGTAATTAAGCATTTCACTGTAAGGTTGAAATACCTGTTGTATTCGGCGCATGTAACTAATAAAATTTTATTTTATTTTGATTTAACCCAACCCCTCTGAATCAGAGAGGTGGGGTGGGCTGCCTCAATTGACATCTACATCATCGGCACCCGGGGTATATTGGCTTGACTGCCTTGCTCAGGGACAGACAAAAGATTTTTACCTTGTCAGCTCAGGGATTCAAACCAGCAACCTTTCAGTTACTCGCCCAACGCTCCTACCCTCCAGGCTACCTGCTGAGGTGTCAGCAAAGGCACAAATCCAGCTTAAAGGACCATGAAAGAGAGAGCACTAAAAAAATTAAAATGTATATCCCCAATTTTCAGTTTCGTCAGGGTGTGTAAATAAAGTTCCCTGTATGTGTTAACTCTTGGGGTGCCTTATTCCCCTCTAACTGGGGGCGGTGTCAGTGGGTCACGGGTCAGCAAATACGTGGAGCCTGGTTGCTCTCTTTCAAGTACACTCATAACAATCTAAGCATTATGATACTTCTATTAGATCAAATAAGCCTCACATATCAAAATAACAATTCATGTTTATCTTGATTAAATTCGACACTCATTGCCCCCCAAACAAAAATTCCTTGCATGCTTAACATAGATAGATTTGGGACAGAGACAGGACTTTTGCTTTGTCTCCCTCTCTCTGCCTGAACCAACTGTCACTGGTTTAAACCATGATAGAGAGGTGGGGGTGTTTGTTTCATTTGGAATAAGCTTTTCTTTTCATATTTACCACTATCAGTACAAAATGGCATTTTAAACAAATAAGAGAATGGTTCAATTAGAGACCCCCCCTTATGTTGCATTTTGGGGAGCTCATGTTTCCTTCTGGGGTTTGAGCCCCCTTTGGCCCCCCGTAATTTGCACACTGAGCAGATGTTTATTTGCATTTATCAAATGGCGTGGCGGTGCACAGTTTGGATGCTAGAATTATATTTTGGACGAACATGTGCAGTTAGCCTTGAAGTAGCCTAATCAGATAAAAACTTTGACTGGTTGTGTTTATGCCACACATAAAAAGGTAATACATTTTATATTTAGGCTATATTGAAGTGTTCTAGGTGAGTGAAAAATAGCTACTTGGATCGGAGAGGAGGCAGTGCAACTTTAATCTTTCCTGAATAACTGGGCATTCAGAAAGTATTTATTGAAATGAAATACAGAAATATCTAATTTACATAAATATTCACACCCCTGAGTCAATACTCTGTTGAACCAACTTTGGCGGCAATTTCAGCTTTGAGTCGTCTTGGGTACTGTATGTCTGTATCAGCTTTGCACATCAGTGGCGTGTATTCATGGATGCTAAGGGAAGGGAAAAATACATGTAAAAAATGTTTGTTTTTTTAAATGCATCTTTCGTCTCTCTGTGTTTCATAATTGTACTTAAAATCGCAAGAGGCGGAATGTATCTCACTGGAGAAAGCACCCGAGCGAGCGAAACAGTGCCCCTCTTTCTCAGTATGTTTAGCCCACTTATCTGATGCTGTCTGGTCTTAAAGAGTATGACATCGTTGCTGCCCGTAGCATTGAATGCAAGGGAGGCGAGAGCATTTCGCCTCCCTTGATCATTTAAAAATAATAATAGCCAATCAGTGTTGGCTAAACTGAGTGAGCTCAAATGTGAATGGTCCTGATACACAAAAAAAAGTGTCATGGGAAGCCAGTTTGGATTTGACTTGACACCAATCACATCACATCAAAAGCAGAATGGAGAGGGGAATAAGGCACCCCAAGAGTTAACACATACAGGAACTTTATTTACACAACTGTTGCATCTCGTAGTTTTTTCTACTTGCACGCACACACAAATCAGCACCATCGACAGCCACATCATATTTAGCTTACTTTGATTCGATTCAATTGTTTTTGGTATCTTGAAGTTGTCACCGTATTAAACTAAGTGCAGGTGATTTGATGATTTTGAAATGTTGCTGGAATAGTGCAGGCAGCACCTGTTTTATTTTCCACTTGTGGTAACTCACCATGTTTCTAAGTCAATGGTTGTTTAGTAGTCCGAAACATTAACTTGCTTGACCATGCTGTAGGTCATGAAACTGTTTGTTACATGCAAAATGCTTTGTGGACTTCACCGGACAGATGTTGCTCTCCGGTATTGTGATGAAACAAAGGTGTGGTGGAATTTATTTTGCCACTGTGTCTTATAATAAAATGTTACCCCTTTTTCATGATTACGATCTTGTCTCATCGCTGCAACTCCCCAACAAGCTCAGGAGAGGCAAAGGTCGAGTCATGCTTCCTTCGAAACATGACCCGCCAAACCACACTTTTTAACACCCACTCGCTTAACCAGGGAGCCAGTTGCACCGTTCAACTGATGACCGAGTCAGCCTGCAGGCGCCTAGCCTGCCACAAGCAGTTGCTAGAGCGCAATGAGCCAAGTAAAGCCCCCCGGGCCAAACCCTCCCCTAACCCAGGTGACGCTGGGCCAATTGTGCGCCGCCCTATGGTACATCCGGTCATGACCAGTTGTGACACAGCCTGGGATCAAACCCAAGTCTGTAGTGATGCCTCAAGCACCGCAGTGCCTTAGACCGCTGCACACTCGGGAGGCCCTACTTTAAAGTATTTTTACGTAAGTACTTTTTACACCACTGATGAATGGTGGAAAGAGGGCAGGAAAGATACAGAAGTTAGACTGGTGGACTATATTGATCTGTGGTATGTGTGCGGAAAAGTATAGTGCATAAGGATGTACCAAAACACTTTTATAGGGAAGGCTCATACAAGGCAAGCAGGTGAGGAAATTTGCCTAGGATGGAATAAATTATGTAGTAAAACCTGCAAATGGTCAAATGTAAACCAGAGAAAAAAGATACCACCCTCCCCTTTGCCCAATTAAAAAAAAATATCTGCAAAGGATGAATGTAAATCAGGGAGAACAAAAAACAACCCTCCCCAAAGCAAAAAAAAAGTTAGACAACTGTTCCCTATTTTAAAATTTAGAATGAGACACCTCTTGCTCCACAGTGACATAGGGTGAATGCCAGGCAGCAGATTGTCAGCCAGCCTGCCAGCTTAGTGGAGTCTGCCACTTGCATAGTCTGTATCCCTATTGAGACCGTGTCTGTGCCTTGATCTTGGTTGGGCAAAACTAAACATGGCGGTGTTCGCTTTAGCAATCTCACTGGAATAAAGACCTCCATTCCTGTCATTATTGAAAGAGATTGTGATGCCTCACATCTCAAAATAGGGCAACTTAATGTTTGATCTCTCACTTCCAAGGCAGTTATAGTCAATGAACTAATCACTAATCATAATCTTGATGTGATTGGCCTGATTGAAACACACTTAAGCTTGATGAATTTACTGTGTTAAATTAGGCCCCTCCTCCTGGTTACAATAGGCGGAGGTGTTGCTAATATTTCTGATAGATAATTTCTTTTTGTCTTTTGAGCTTCTAGTCATGAAATCTATGCAGCCGACTCAATCACTTTTTATAGATACTGTTTACAGGCTTCCTGGGCTGTATACAGCGTTCTTGACTGAGTTCCCTGAATTCCTATCGAACCTTGTAGTCATGGCAGATAATATTCAAATTTTTGGTGACTTTAATATTTGCATGAAAAGTCCACAGACCCACTCCAAAAGGCTTTCAGAAGCAACCTCGATGTACAACATGTCTCCGGACCTACTCACTGCCACAGTCATACCCTGGACCTAGTTTTGTCCCGTGGAATAAATATTGTGGATCTTAATACCTTTCCTCATAATCCTGACCTATTGGACCACCATCTTATTACGTTTGCAATCGTAACAAATAATCTGCATAGACCCCAACCAAGGATAATCAAAAGCCGTCCAAAGATTCCTAGAATTCCTCCACCTATCCAAGGACGTCAGAGTACAAAAATAGGTTAACCACCTAACTGAGGAACTAAAAGTGGCAGTAATAAAACCTCTCTTGAAAAAGCCAAACCTTAACCCAGAAAATGTTTTTTTTTTTAACTATCAGCCTATATCGTATCTCACATTCCTCTCAAATGTTAATAAAAAGCAGCATCTCACTGCCTTCCTGAAGACAAACAATGTATACAAAAGGCTTCAGTCTGGTTTTAGACCCCATCATAGCACTGAGACTGCACTCATGAAGGTGGTAAATTACCTTTTAATGGCGTCAGACCAAAACTCTGCATCTGTCCTTGTGCTCCTAGACCTTAGTGCTGCTTTTGACACCATCAATCACCACATTCTTTTGGGGAGATTGGAAACCCTAATTGGTCTACATGGACAAGTTCTGGCCTGGTTTAGATCTTATATGTCGGAAAGATATCAGCTTGTCTCTATGGATGGTATGTCCTCTGACAAATCAATTGTAAGTTTCGGTGTTTCTCAAGGTTTCGTTTTAGGACCACTATTGTTTTTACATCTTGGTGATGTCATTTTCACTTGGTGAAAGTTAACATAATGTTAACTTTCACTACTATGCGGATGATACACAGCTGTACATTTCTATGAAACAACCAGGGGCGGAAAAACCTTGGATCACTGTTACTCTAACTTCCGCGACGCATATAAGGCCCTGCCCCGCCCACCTTTCTGAAAAGCTGACCAGGACTCCATTTTGCTGATACCTGCCTACAGACAAAAGCTAAAAAAAGAAGCTCCCACGCTGAGGTCTGTCCAACGCTGGTCCGACCAAGCTGACTCCACACTCAAAGACTGCTTCCATCACGTGGACTGGGACATGTTTCGTATTGCGTCAAATAACAACATTGACGAATACGCTGATTCGGTGTGCGAGTTCATTAGAACGTGCATTGAAGATGTCTTTCCCATAGCAACGATTAAAACATTCCCTAACCAGAAACCTTGGATTGATGGCAGCATTCGCGTGAAACTGAAAGCGCGAACCACTGCTTTCAATCAGGGCAAGGTGTCTGGTAACATGACTGAATACAAACAATGCAGCTATTCCCTCCGTAAGGCTATCAAACAAGCTAAGCGTACAGAGACAAAGTAGAATCCCAATTCAACGGCTCAGACACAAGAGGCATGTGGCAGGGTCTACAGTCAATCACGGACTATAGGAAGAAATCCAGCCCAGTCACGGACCAGGATGTCTTGCTCCCAGGCAGACTAAATAACTTTTTTGCCCGCTTTGAGGACAATACAGTGCCACTGACACTGCCTGCAACGGAAAAATGCGGTCTCTCCTTCACTGCAGCCAGGTGAGTAAAACATTTAAACGTGTTAACCCTCGCAAGGCTGCAGGCCCAGACGGCATCCCCAGCCGCGCCCTCAGAGCATGCGCAGACCAGCTGGCTGGTGTGTTTACGGACATATTCAATAAATCCCTATACCAGTCTGCTGTTCCCACATGCTTCAAGAGGGCCACCATTGTTCCTGTTCCCAAGAAAGCTAAGGTAACTGAGCTAAACGACTACCGCCCCGTAGCACTCACTTCCGTCATCATGAAGTGCTTTGAGAAACTGGTCAAGGACCATATCACCTCCACCCTACCTGACACCCTAGACCCACTCCAATTTGCTTAACGCTCAAATAGGTCCACAGACGATGCAATCTCAACCACACTGCACACTGCCCTAACCCATCTGGACAAGAGGAATACCTATGTGAGAATGCTGTTCATCGACTACAGCTCGGCATTCAACACCATAGTACCCTCCAAGCTCGTCATCAAGCTCCAGACCCTGGGTCTCGACCCCACCCTGTGCAACTGGGTACTGGACTTCCTGACGGGCCGCCCCCAGGTGGTGAGGGTAGGTAACAACATCTCCTCCCCGCTGATCCTCAACACTGGGGCCCCACAAGGGTGCGTTCTGAGCCCTCTCCTGTACTCCCTGTTCACCCACGACTGCGTGGCCACGCACGCCTCCAACTCAATCATCAAGTTTGCGGACGACACAACAGTGGTAGGCTTGATTACCAACAACGACGAGACGGCCTACAGGGTGGAGGTGAGGGCCCTCGGAGTGTGGTGTCAGGAAAATAACCTCACACTCAACGTCAACAAAACTAAGGAGATGATTGTGGACTTCAGGAAACAGCAGAGGGAACACCCCCTATCCACATCGATGGAACAGTAGTGGAGAGAGTAGCAAGTTTTAAGTTCCTCGGCATACACATCACAGACAAACTGAATTGGTCCACTCACACAGACAGCATCATGAAGAAGGCGCAGCAGCGCCTCTTCAACCTCAGGAGGCTGAAGAAATTCGGCTTGTCACCAAAAGCACTCACAAACTTCTACAGATGCACAATCGAGAGCATCCTGGCGGGCTGTATCACCGCCTGGTACGGCAACTGCTCCGCCCTCCACCGTAAGGTTCTCCAGAGGGTAGTGAGGTCTGCACAACGCATCACCGGGGGCAAACTACCTGCCCTCCAGGACACCTACACCACCCGATGTTACAGGAAGGCCATAAAGATCATCAAGGACATCAACCACCCGAGCCACTGCCTGTTCACCCCGCTATCATCCAGAAGGCGAGGTCAGTACAGGTGCATCAAAGCTGGGACCGAGAGACTGAAAAACAGCTTCTATCTCAAGGCCATCAGACTGTTAAACAGCCACCACTAATATTGAGTGGCTGCTGCCAACACACTGACACTGACTCAACTCCAGCCACTTTAATAATGGGAATTGATGGGAAATGATGTAAATATATCACTAGCCACTTTAAACAATGCTACCTAATATAATGTTTACATACCCTCCATTATTCACCACCTTCCGGAGACACCTGAAACCCCACCTCTTCAAGGAATACCTAGGATAAGATAAGTAATCCTTCTCACCCCCCCCCCCTTAATGATTTAGATGCACTATTGTAAAGTGGCTGTTCCACTGGATGTCAGAAGGTGAATTCACCAATTTGTAAGTCGCTCTGGATAAGAGCGTCTGCTAAATGACTTAAATGTAATGTAAATGTAATCTCATATGCATACGTATATACTGTACTCTATATCATCGACTGCATCCTTATGTAATACATGTATCACTAGCCACTTTAACTATGCCACTTTGTTTACATACTCATATCATATGTATATACTGTACTCGATACCATCTACTGTATCTTGCCTATGCTGCTCTGTACCATCACTCATTCATATATCCTTATGTACATATTCTTTATCCCCTTACACTGTGTATAAGACAGTAGTTTAGGAATTGTTAGTTAGATTACTTGTTGGTTATTACTGCATTGTCGGAACTAGAAGCACAAGCATTTCGCTACACTCGCATTAACATCTGCTAACCATGTGTATGTGACAAATAAAATTTGATTTGATTTGATTTGAACATGGTAAAGCCCCAAAATTGACCTTCCTGGAAGCCTGTGTTTCAGACAAGGAAGTGGATGGTGGCAAATGTTTTACTTTTAAACTTGGACAAAACAGAGATGCTAGTTCTAGGTCCCAAGAAACAGAGATCTTTGTTGGATCTGACAATGTCACGCCCTGATCTGTTTCACCTGTCCTTGTGCTTGTCTCCACCCCCTCCAGGTTCTGCCCTTCTTCCCCACTTATACCCTGGTTTTTTATACCTATGTTTTCTGTCTGTCTGTGCCAGTTCGTCTTGTTTGTTCAAGTGTTTTGTGTCTCAGCGCCTGCTTTTTCCAGTCTCGCATTTCTCGCACTCCTGGATTTGACTCCGAGCCCACCTGCCTGACCACTCTGACTGAGCCTGCCTGCGGTCCTGTACCTTTGCTCCTACTCTGGATTATCGACTCCTGCTTGTCTTGACCTGTCGTTTGCCTACCCCTCTTGTTACGATACATTTTTTTACTTCTACACAGTCTGCAGTTGGGTCTTACCTGAAACCTGACAGACAATTCATCTCGGTTGTACAGTCGTCTCAAATAAAACTGAAAGACCTTGGTGTTACTCTGGTTCCTGATCTCTCGTTTGACAAACATTGAATATTTCAAGGACAGCTTTTTTCCATCTTCGTAACATTGAAAACAATCAGAAATGTTGTCCTAAAATGATGCAGAAAAGCTAATCCATGCTTTTGTCACTTCTAGATTAGACTACTGCAATGTTCTACTTTCCGGCTACCCGGATAAAGCACTAAATAAACTTCAGTTAGTGCTAAATACAGCTGCTAGAATCTTAACTAGAACCAAACAATTTTATCATATTACTCCAGTGCTAGCCTCCCTACACTGTCATCCTGTTAAGGCTAGGGCTGATTTCAAGGTTTTACTGCTAACCTACAAAGCATTACATGGGCTTGCTCCTACCTGTCTCTCCGATTTGTTCCTGCCATACGTACCTACACGTATGCCACAGTCACAAGATGTATGCTACAGTCCTTATTGTCCCTTGAAGCTCAATTGTTATGGAATGGTCTGCCTATCCATGTGAGAGACACAGACTCTGTCTCGACCTTTGTCTTTATTGAAGACTCATCTCTTCAGTAGGTCCTATGATTGAGTGTAGTCTGGCCCAGGGGTGTGAAGGTGAAGGGAAAGGCACTGTATCGACAAACTGCCCTTGCTGTCTCTGGCTGGCCGGTTCCCCTCTCTACACTGGGATTATCTGCCTCTGACCCTATTACGGGGGCTGAGTCAATGGCTTATAAATGCTCTTCCATGCCGTCCCTAGGAGGGGTGCATCACTTGAGTGGGTTGAGTCACTGTCCGGGTTCGTGCCGTGGGGGAGATCCTCGTGGGCCATACTCAGCCTTGTCTCAGGGTAGTATGTTGGTGGTTTGTGGATATCCCTCTAATGGTGTGAGGGCTGTGCTTTGGCAAAGTGGGTGGGGTGATATCCTGCCTGGTTGGCCCTGTCCGGGGGTATCGTCGTACGGGGCCACTGTGTCTCCCGACCCTTCCTGTCTCAGTCTCTAGTATCTATGCTGCAATAGTTTGTGTCCAGGGTTAGTCTGTTATATCTGGCATAATTCTCCTGTCTTATCCGGTGTCCTGTGTGAATTTAAGTATGCTCCATTTAATTCTCTCCCTCTCCCTCCCAGAGAACCTGAGCCCTAGGACCATGCCTTAGGACTACCTGGCCTGATGACTCCTTACTGTCCCCAGTCCCCCTGGTTGTGCTGCTGCTCCAGTTTCACCTGTTCTGCCTGTGGCTATGGAACCCTGACATATTCACCGGATGTGCTACCTTGTGCCGGACCTGCTGTTTTTGACTCTCTCTCTACCACACCTGCTGTCTCAAACTCTGAATACTCAGCTATGAAAAGCTGACATATACTCCTGAGGTGCTGACCAGTTGCACCATCTACAACCACTGTGATTTTATTATTATTTGACCCTGCTGGTCATCTATGAACATTTGAGCATCTTGGCCATGTACTGTTATAATCTCCACCGGGCACTCCCAGAAGAGTACTGGCCACCCCTCAGAGCCTGGTTCCTCTCTAGGTTTCTTCCTAGGTTCCTGCCATTCTAGGGAGTTTTTCCTAGCCACCGTGCTTCTACATCTGCATTGCTTGCTGTTTGGGGTTTTAGGCTGGGTTTCTGTATAGCACTTTGTGACATCAGCTGATGTAAAACGGGCTTTGTAAATACCTTTGATTATTTGGGGAGTTTCTCCCATTCTTCTCTGCAGATTGTCTTAAACTCTGTCAGGTTGGATGGGGAGCGTTGCTGCACAGCTATTTTCAGGGCTCTCCAGAGATGTGCGATCGGGTTCAAGTCCGCACTCTGGCTGGGCCACTCAAGGAAATTCAGAGACTTGTCCTGAAGCCACTCCTGCGTTGTCTTGCCTGTGTGCTTAGGGTCGTTATCCTGCTGGAAGGTGAACCTTCGCCTCAGTCTGGGGTCCTGAGCGCTCTGGAGCAGGTTTTCATCAAGGATCTATCTGTACTTTGCTCCGTTCATATTTATCTTTATCTTGACTAGTCTCCCATTCCCTGCCGCTGAAAAATATTCCCACATCATGATGCTGCCACCACCTTGTTTCACAGTAGGGATGGTACCAGGTTTCCTTCAGACGTTGAGCTTGGTTTTCAGGCCAAGAAGTTTAATCTTGTTTCATCAGTAATCTTGTCTGATAGTCTTTAGGCACCTTTTGGCAAACTCCAAGCAGATTGTCATGTGCCTTTTACTGAGGAGTGGCTTCCGTCTGGCTAATCTATCATAAAGGCCTGATTGGGGGAGTGCTGCAGAGATGGTTGTCCTTCTGGAAGGTTCTCCCATCTCCACAGAGGAGCTCTGTCAGTGACCATCAGGTTCTTGGACACACCCCTTACTGAGACCCTTCTCCCTCGATTGCTCTGTTTGGCTGGGCAGCAAGCTCTAGGAAGAGTCTTGGTGGTTCCAAACTTTTCCATTTAAGAATGATGGAGGCCCCTGTGTTCTTGGGGACCTTCAATGTTGCAGAAATGTTTTGGTACCCTTCCCCAGATCTGTGCGTCGACACAATCCTGTCTCTGAGCTCTACGGCAATTACTTTAACCTCATGGCTTGATTTTTGCTCTGACATGCACTATCAACTGTGGGGGCTTATATTGACAGGTGTGTGTGTGCGACTTTCTAAATCATGAACAATCAATTAACCTTACCACAGGAAGACTCCAATCAAGTTGGAGAAACACCTGAAGGATGATCAATGGAAACAGGATGCACCTGAGCTCAATTTCGAGTCTCATAGCAAAGGGTCTGAGTACTTATGTAAATAAGGTGTTTCTGTTTTTTATTTTTAATACATTTTTTAACATTTCTAAAAACCTGTTTTTGCTTTGTCATTATGGGGTATTGTGTGTAGATTTTATTTTAATCCATTTTTGAATAAGGCTGTGATGTAACAAAATGTTGAAAAGGTGTAGGGGTCTGAATACTTTCTGAAGGCACTGCACACTTAGTGTACAAATCATTAATAAGGACACCTGCTCTTTCCATGACATAGACTGACCAGGTGAATCCAGGTGAAAACTATGATCCCTTATTGACGTCACTTGTTAAATCCACGTTAATCAGTGTAGATGAAGGGGAGGAGAGAGGTTAAAAACCTCTTGGTGACAGGGGGGCAGTATTGAGTAGCATGGATGAATAAGGTGCCCAGAGTAAACTGCCTGCTACTCTGTCCCAGATGCTAATATATTTATATTATTAGTGGTATTGGATAGAAAACACTTTGAAGTTTCTAAAACTGTTTGAATGATGTCTGTGAGTATAACAGAACTCATATGGCAGGTGAAAACCTGAGACAAATACAACCAGGAAGTGGGAAATCTGAGGTTTGTAGTTTCATTTAAGTGATTGCCTATCCAATATGCTGTGTCTATGGGGCCAGATTGCACTTCACAAGGCTTCCAGCAGATGTCAACCACCTTTAGAAAGTTTGAGGAAGGATGTCGAATAAGAGCTGTTTCAACAAGTGGACTAGGCTGAGACCAATCAGTTGTTTACTGTGCGGTCATGCGGGCGCGCCGTTCCTTCTTTTTCCTCTGTAATGAATACGCTATTGTCCGGTTGGAATATTATTGAAGATTTATTGTAAAAAAGACCCTAAGGATTGATTGTAAACATCATTTGACATGTTTATACAAACTGTAATGGAACTCTTTTGACTTTTCATCTGGATTTTGCGCTCGCGCATTGTGCCTTTGGAATAGTGAACTAAACGCACAAACAAAACAGAGGTATTTGGACATAAATATGGACGTAATCGAACAAAAACAAACATTTCTTGTGGAAGTGGGAATCCTGGGAGTGCATTCCGACGAAGATCAGCAAAGGTAAGTAAAGATTTGTAATGCTATTTATGACTTTTGTTGACTCCACAATTTGGCGGGTAACTGTATGGCTTGCTTTTGTGGCTGAACGCTGTTCTCAGATTATTGAATATTGTGCTTTGCCGTAAAGCTTTTTTGAAATCTGACACAGCAGTTGCATTAAGAACAAGCTTATCTTTAATTCTATATAAAACATGTATCTTTCATCAAAGTTTATGATGGGTATTTCTGTTATTTGATGTGGCTCTCTGCAATTTCTCCGGATGTTTTGGAGGCATTTCTGAACATGGCGCCAATGTAAACTGAGGTTTTTTGGATATAAATATGATCTTGATCGAACAAAACATACATGTATTGTGTAACATTGAGTCCTGGGAGTGTCATCTGATGAAGGCCGTCAAAGGTTAGTGATTAATTTGATCTATATTTCTGCTTTTTGTGACACCTCTCTTTGGTTGGAAAATGTCTGAATGCTTTCTGTGACTAGTTGCTGACCTAACATAATAATATGTTCTGCTTTCGCCGAAAACTCTTTTTGAAATCGGACTCTGTGGTCGGATTAACGAGAAGTGTATCTTTAAAATTGTGTAAAATACTTGTATGGTTGAGGAATTTTAATTTTGAGATTTCTGTTGTTTTGAATTTGGCACCCTGCAACTTCCCTGGCTGTTGGCGAGGTGGGCGCTAGCGTCCCGAACGATCCCAGAGAGGTTAAAGAAGGATTTCTAAGCCTTGAGATAATTGAGACATGGATTGTATATGTATGCCATTCAGAGGGGGAATGGTCAAGACAAAGATTGAAATGCATTTGAATGGGGTATGGCAGTAGGTGCCAGGCGCAACGGTTTGTGTCAAGAACTGCAACGCTACTGGGGTTTTTCACGCTCAACAGTTTCCCGTGTGTATCAAGAATGGTCCACCACCCAGGACATCCAGCCAACTTGACAACTGCATTGAACTGCATTGAAGTACAACATGGGCCAGCATTCTTATGGAATGCTTTCAACACCTTGTGGAGTCCATCAGGCTGTTCTGACTGCAAAAAAAGGGGGTGCAACTCAATATTAGGAATGTGTTTTTAATGGTTTGAACTTGGTGTATAACTTGTTAACAGTTACCCATTCCTAAGAGTGAGTACTATTTTAATAGTAATGTTAAATAATACACCATGGCTGTTAAGCCAATTATATTTTGACTGTTGCCTCCTGTTGAATTTTATTGTGATGGGAATGATGTTTGTTTTTGATTATTATTTGGCGGAGGTTGCTAGCTACAGTGGCATCTTCAACCTAGCCTGACTTTGAGCTAGTGTACGCTATCTTGACTTGCTATAAAGTTGGAGAAACAAGATGAGGAAAAAGTAACTAAACAAAGCATGTTTTATCACCTGACACAAAATATTTATTCTGTCTTGGGAAAAAAAGGTCATATCTGACAAGAGGGCTGTCCTCTTTCTTGCGTTAGAAACAGTAAACTTGTCCGTTCAATAGCGGGACAAGATTCTGTGATAGGGATTAACACGGGTAGCTGGTATCCTGGGATTGTCCTGGGACCTCTTCACATTTCCTGAAAAAATACAATTACAATACCTGGGAAATTACAACATTTTCCCAATGTTTCACTAATGCAATTCCACAAAATACACAACAGGGTGCTCTTCATGGATGAATCTCGGTTTCAACTGTACTGGTCAGATGGCAGACAGTGTGTATGGCGTTGTGTGGGTGAGCAGTTTGCTGAGCGGTCAACATTGTGAACAGTGTGCCAGTGGGGTTATGGTATGGGCAGTGTGACGCCCCTCCCACTCTGTTTGCGGAATTCTTTCTCTTTGCTCTTGTTTTCCTTAATAGGATGTAGGTGGGCGGAGCTGGGAGGGTCATCAGCGAAATGGGACACGCCTGGGCTCAGCTGTGTCCCGGGTATAAATGCACCTTTCCCTCATTCATTGAGGAGACTCTCTCCGCGCAGCCACACTGTATTTTTGGTTCTGGCTTGTTTGTTTTGGCACCTCTCAACACCCCTCATTTTCACCATCTATGCACGTAACCACTCACTTACACTAATGACTACACTCACCATTGTTAATTGTATATGGTTTACTTTATTTAATAAATATATGTTTTGTTATTCCTTATCTCCACGTTGTCTCCTTCTTTGTTAATAAGGGCTACAAGCTGGGTTCGTGACAGCGGGCATAAGCTACTGACAACAAACACAATGGCATTTTATGATCAGTGCACAATTCCAGGAAGCTGAACATGTCACAGTTCTTCCATGACCTGCATACTCACCAGACATGTCACCCGTTGAGCATGTTTGGGATGCTCTGGATTTACGTGTACGACAGCGTGTTCCAGTTCCAGCCAATATCCAGCAATTTCACACAGCCATTGAAGAGGAGTGGGATAACATTCCACAGGCCACAATCAACAGTCTGATCAACTCTATGTGAAGCAGATGTGTGGCGATGCATGAGGCAAATGATGGTCACACCAGATACTGACTGGTTTTCTGATCCACGCCCCTGTGACCAACATATCATCCAAGATGGCGTAGCAGTGCAGACGTGTTTTGTTTGACGTCTCGTGTACTTTTGTATTTTTCAATCTATTTTTGTATATATTTCAATTTTATTTTCAATCTCTTCTCCATTTTAGTTCAATTATACTTTCCGGTAACCTGCCTCACCCAATGTGATAGGGATCCGCTATTATTTTTAATTTGTAGACCTTATAGCAAGAACCGCCTAGCCATCAGAAGCTAATTAGCTACAAGCTATTTAGTCATTGTTAGCCACTGCTAGCGGCCTTTACCTTCTGCACAGGTACCAGCCCTTTTTTTAGCTTGGATAATACTCGTCAGCCTACCAGTAACGGACTGTCTCTCCACTACAACGCCGGATTCCTGCCGTAATCCCTGGACCATTCCCCTGATCTTCACAGCTAGCTAGCACCCACCGAGTTACCCAGTACCGAAGCTATCCCTGAGGCTCACCTCCTGGCCTACTCAGTTGTTCACCCGGACTCCACCCAAACACAGCTGGAACACACTACTCCACCGGATCCTTGCCGTAAGCTCTGGACCTGCTACCGAGTGCCTATAGTGGCTAACGCCCCTGCCCCGAAGCTAGCACCGGTTAGCCGTGAGCCAGGCGCATCTCCCAGATAGAAAACTAAATTACTACAACTACAATACCTCTTTCGCCATTTGGCTTGGATCCTTAGTCGACAAGGCACCCTGCCACACCACCACGACAGGTCTACCGACGACGAATACTCGAATAATCCACTGTGCCTTCAACCGGCCTCCGTCGGACGTGGGAGCAGACGCTTCTACTAGCCCCGGGCTACTAACTTTAAACGCCGTGTCGCCCCGCGTGCTAGCTTAGTAAAGACCTCTCCACGGCTTCCCTGTCTCATCTATTGTTGCCCCCTGGACCCTATGATCACTTGGCTACATAGCTGATGCCCACTGGACAGTCCATTAATCACAGTACTCCATTCTGTTTTATTTATTTATTTGTTATTATTATTATTTTTATCTGTTGGCCCCAGCTGCGAACTCAGGCTCTGTGTGTAGTTAACTGACCCTGTCTGCCCATTCATTTCCATTTTACCTGTTGTTGTTTTAGCTGATTAGCTGTTGTTGTCTCACCCGTTGTTGTCTTAGCTAGCTCTCCAAATCAACACCTGTGGTTACTTTATGCCTCGCTGTATGTCTCTCTCATATGTCAGTATGCCTTGTATACTGTTGTTTAGGTTAGTTATCATTGTTTTAGTTTACAATGGAGCCCCTAGTTCCACTCATTATACCTCTGATACCTCCATTGTCCCACCTCCCACACATGTGGTGACCTCACCCATTATAACCAGCTTATCCAGAGATACAACCTCTCTTATCATCACTCAGTGCCTGGGCTTACCTCCGCTGTACCCACACCCACCATACCCCTGTCTGCACATTATGCCCTGAATCTATTCTACCACGCCCAGAAATCTGCTCCTTTCATTCTTTGTACCCAACGCTCTCGGCGACCAGTTTTGATAGCCTTTAGCTGTACCCTCAACCTACTCATCCTCTGTTCCTCAGGTGACGTGGAGGTAAACCCAGGCCCTGCGTGTCCCCAGGCACCCTCATTTGTTGACTTCTGTGATCGAAAAAAACCTTGGTTTCATGCATGTCAACATCAGAAGCCTCCTCCCTAAGTTGTTTTACTCACTGCTTGAGCACACTCCGCCAACCCTGATGTCCTTGCCGTGTCTGAATCCTGGCTTAGGAAGGCCACCAATAATTCTGAGATTTCCATACCCAACTACAACATTTTCCGTCTTGATAGAACTGCCAAAGGAGGAGGAGTTGCAATCTACTGCAGAGATAGCCTGCAAAGTTCTTTCCTACTTTCCAGGTCTATACCCAAACAGTTTGAACTTCTAATTTTAAAAATGAACCTCTCCAGAAATAAGTCTCTCACTGTTGCCGCCTGCTATCGACCTCCCTCCGCTCCCAGCTGTGCCCTGGACACCATTTGTGAATTGATCGCCCCCCATCTAGCTTCAGAGTTAATTATGTTAGGTGAACAAAACTGGGATATGCTTAATACCCCGGCAGTCCTACAATCTAAGCTAGATGCTCTCAATCTCACGCAAATCATCAAGGAACCCACAGGTACAACCCTAAATCCGTAAACATGGGCACCCTCATAGACATTATCCTGACCAACTTGCCCTCCAAATACACCTCCTCTGTTTTCAATCAGGATCTCAGCGATCACTGCCTCATTGCCTGTGTCCGCTATGGGCCTGCGGTCAAATGACCACCCCTCATCACTGTCAAACGCTCCCTAAAACACTTCTGAGAGCAGATCTTTCTAATCGACCTGGCCCGGATATCCTGGAAGGATATTGACCTCATCCCTTCAGTCGAGGATGCCTGGTCATTCTTCAAAAGTAATTTCCTCACCATCTTAGATAATGCCCCGTTCAAGAAATGCAGAACCAAGAACAGATATAGCCCTTGGTTCACTTCAGACCTGACTGCCCTTGACCAGAGCAAAAACATCCTGTGGTGGACTGCAATCGCATCGAATTGTCCCCACGATATGCAACTGTTCAGGGAAGTCAGGAACCAATACACGCAGTCAGTCAGGAAAGCAAAGGCTAGCTTTTTCAAGCAGAAATTTGCATCCTGTAGCTCTAACTCCAAAAAGTTTTGGGACACTGTGTGTAAAGTCCATGGAGAACAAGAGCACCTCCTCCCAGCTGCCCACTGCACTGAGGCTAGGTAACACGGTCACAACTGATAATGAAAATTTCAATAAGCATTTCTCAATGGCTGGCCATGCCTTCTTCCTAGCTGCTCCAACCCCGGCCAACAGCTCCACCTCCCCCGCAGCTACTCGCCCAAGCCTCCCCAGCTTCTCCTTCACCCAAATCCAGACAGCAGATGTTCTGAAAGAGCTGCGAAACCTGGACCCGTACAAATCAGCTGGGCTAGACAATCTGGACCCTCTCTTTCTAAAACTATCTGCAGCCATTGTTGCAACCCCTATTACCAGCCTGTTCAACCTCTCTTTCGTATGGTCCAAGATCTCTAAAGATTGGAAAGCTGCCGCGGTCATCCCCCTCTTCAAAGGGGGTGACACCCTAGACCCAAACTGTTACAGACCTACAGTGCCTTGCGAAAGTATTCGGCCCCCTTGAACTTTGCGAACTTTTGCCACATTTCAGGCTTCAAACATAAAGATATAAAACTGTATTTTTTTGTGAAGAATCAACAACAAGTGGGACACAATCATGAAGTGGAACGACATTTATTGGATATTTCAAACTTTTTTAACAAATCAAAAACTGAAAAATTGGGCGTGCAAAATTATTCAGCCCCTTTACTTTCAGTGCAGCAAACTCTCTCCAGAAGTTCAGTGAGGATCTCTGAATGATCCAATGTTGACCTAAATGACTAATGATGATAAATACAATCCACCTGTGTGTAATCAAGTCTCAGTATAAATGCACCTGCACTGTGATAGTCTCAGAGGTCCGTTAAAAGCGCAGAGAGCATCATGAAGAACAAGGAACACACCAGGCAGTTCCGAGACACATTTTGCGAACAAGTTTAAAGCCGGATTTGGATACAAAAAGATTTCCCAAGCTTTAAACATCCCAAGGAGCACTGTGCAAGCGATAATATTGAAATGGAAGGAGTATCAGACCACTGCAAATCTACCAAGACCTGGCCGTCCCTCTAAACTTTCAGCTCATACAAGGAGAAGACTGATCAGAGATGCAGCCAAGAGGCCCATGATCACTCTGGATGAACTGCAGAGATCTACAGCTGAGGTGGGAGACTCTGTCCATAGGACAAACATCAGTCGTATATTGCACAAATCTGGCCTTTATGGGAGAGTGGCAAGAAGAAAGCCATTTCTTAAAGATATCCATAAAAAGTGTTGTTTAAAGTTTGCCACAAGCCACCTGGGAGACACACCAAACATGTGGAAGAAGGTGCTCTGGTAAGATGAAACCAAAATTGAACTTTTTTGGCAACAATGCAAAACGTTATGTTTGGCGTAAATGCAACACAGCTCATCACCCTGAACCTACCATACCCACTGTCAAACATGGTGGTGGCAGCATCATGGTTTGGGCCTGCTTTTCTTCAGCAGGGACAGGGAAGATGGTTAAAATTGATGGCAAGATGGATGGAGCCAAATACAGGACCATTCTGGAAGAAAACCTGATGGAGTCTGCAAAAGACCTGAGACTGGGACGGAGATTTGTCTTCCAACAAGACAATGATCCAAAACATAAAGCAAAATCTACAATGGAATGGTTCAAAAATAAACATATCCAGGTGTTAGAATGGCCAAGTCAAAGTCCAGACCTGAATCCAACCGAGAATCTGTGGAAAGAACTGAAAACTGCTGTTCACAAATGCTCTCCATCCAACCTCACTGAGCTCGAGCTGTTTTGCAAGGAGGAATGGGAAAGAATTTCAGTCTCTCGATGTGCAAAACTGATAGAGACATACCCCAAGCGACTTACAGCTGTAAACGCAGCAAAAGGTGGCGCTACAAAGTATTAACTTAAGGGGGCTGAATAATTTTGCACACCCAATTTTTCAGTTTTTGATTTGTTAAAAAAGTTTGAAATATCCAATAAATGTCGTTCCACTTCATGATTGTGTCCCACTTGTTGTTGATTCTTCACAAAAAATACAGTTTTATATCGTTATGTTTGAAGCCTGAAATGTGGCAAAAGGTTGCAAAGTTCAAGGGGGCCGAATACTTTCGCAAGGCACTGTATATCCATCCTGCCCTGCCTATCTAAAGTCTTTGAAAGCCATGTTAATAAACAGATCACTGACCATTTCAAATCCCACTGTACCTTCTCCGCTGTGCAATCTGGCTTCCGAGCCGGTCACGGGTGCACCTCAGACACGCTCAAGGTCCTAAACAATATCATAATCGCTATCGATAAAAGACAGTACTGTGCTCCATCTTCATCGACCTGGACAATGCTTTTGACTCTGTCAATCACCGTATTCTTATCGGCAGACTCAATAGCCTTGGTTTTTCTAATGACTGCCTTGCCTGGTTCACCAACCTCTTCTTCGATAGAGTTCAGTGTGTCAAATCGGATGGCATGTTGTCCGGACCTCTGGCAGTCTTCATGGGGGTACCACAGGGTTCAATTCTCGGGCCGACTCTTTTCTCAGTATATATTAATGATGTCGCTCTTGCTGTGGGGAATTCCCTGATCCACCTCTACGCAGACGACACCATTCTGTATACTTCTGGCCCTTCCTTGGACACTGTGCTAACTAACCTCCAAACGAGCTTCAATGCCATACAACACGTGGCCTCCAACTGCTCTTAAACACTAGTAAAACCAAATGCATGCTTTTCAACCGTTCGTTGCCCGCACCTGCCCGCCCGACTAGCATCACCACCCTGGACGGTTCCGACCTAGAATATGTGGAAAACTATAAATACCTAGGTGTCTGGCTAGACTGTAAACTCTCCTTCCAGACTCATATGAAACATCTCCAATCCAAAATCAAATCTAGAATCGGCTTTCTATTTCGCAACAAAGCCTCCTTCACTCACACTGCCAAACTTACCCTAGTAAAACTGACTATCCTACCAATCCATGACTTCGGCAATGTCATCTGCAAAATAGCTTCCAACACTCTACTCAGCAAACTGGATGCAGTCTATCACAGTGCCATCCGTTTTGCTACCAAATCACATTATACCACCCACCACTGCGACCTGTATGATCTAGTCGGCTGGCCCTCGCTACATATTCATCGCCAGACCCACTGGCTCCAGGTCATCTATAAGTCTATGCTAGATAAAGCTCCACCTTATCTCAGTTCACTGGTCACAATAACAACACCCACCCGTAGCACACGTTCCAGCAGGTATATCTCACTGATCATCCCCAAAGCCAACACCTCATTTGGTCGCCTTTCCTTCCAGTTCTCTGCTGCCAGTGACTGGAATGAATTGCAAAAATCGCTGAAGTTGGAGACTTTTATTTCCCTCACCAACTTTAAACATCAACTATCTGAGCAGCTAACCGATCGCTGCAGCTGTACATAGTCCATCTGTAAATAGCCCACCCAATCTACCTACCTCATCCCCATACTGTTTTTGTTTTATTTACTTTTCAGGTCAGTACAGGTGCATCAAAGCTGGGACAAAGCTGGGACCGAGAGACTGAAAAACAGCTTCTATCTCAAGGCCAACAGACTGTTAAACAGCAGTATATGCGTATACATATGAGATGAATAATGTAGGGTATGTAAACATTATATTATTATATTAGGTAGCATTGTTTAAAGTGGCTAGTGATATATATTTACATCCTTTCCCATCAATTCCCATTATTGAAGTGGCTGGAGTTGAGTCAGTGTGTTGGCAGCAGCCACTCAATGTTAGTGGTTGCTGTTTAACAGTCTGATGGCCTTGAGATAGAAGCTGTTTTTCAGTCTCTCGGTCCCAGCTTTGATGCACCTGTACTGACCTCGCCTTCTGGATGATAGCGGGGTGAACAGGCAGTGGCTCGGGTGGGTGTTGTCCTTGATAATCTTTATGGCCTTCCTGTAACATCGGGTGGTGTAGGTGTCCTGGAGGGCAGGTAGTTTGCCCCGGTGATGCGTTGTGCAGACCTCACTACCCTCTGGAGAGCCTTACGGTTGTGGGCGGAGCAGTTGCCGTACCAGGCGGTGATACAGCCCGCCAGGATGCTCTCGATTGTTGCATCTGTAGAAGTTTGTGAGTGCTTTTGGTGACAAGCCAAATTTCTTCAGCCTCCTGAGGTTGAAGAGGCGCTGCTGCGCCTTCTTCACGATGCTGTCTGTGTGAGTGGACCAATTCAGTTTGTCTGTGATGTTTATGCCGAGGAACTTAAAACTTACTACCCTCTCCACTACTGTTCCATCGATGTGGATAGGGGGGTGTTCCCTCTGCTGTTTCCTGAAGTCCACAATTATCTCCTTAGTTTTGTTGACGTTGAGTGTGAGGTTATTGTCCTGACACCACACTCCGAGGGCCCTCACCTCCTCCCTGTAGGCCGTCTCGTCGTTGTTGGTAATCAAGCCTACCACTGTTGTGTCGTCCGAAAACTTGATGATTGAGTTGGAGGCGTGCGTTGCCGCGCAGTCGTGGGTGAACAGGGAGTACAGGAGAGGGCTCAGAACGCACCCTTGTGGGGCCCCAGTGTTGTGGATCAGCGGGGTGGAGATGTTGTTGCCTACCCTCACCACCTGGGGGCGGGCCGTCAGGAAGTCCAGTACCCAGTTGCACAGGGCGGAGTTGAGACCCAGGGTCTCGAGCTTGATGACGAGCTTGGAGGGTACTATGGTGTTAAATGCCGAGCTGTAGTCGATGAACAGCATTCTCACATAGGTATTCCTTTTGTCCAGATAGGTTAGGGCAGTGTGCAGTGTGGTTGAGATTGCGTCGTCTGTGGACCTATTTGGGCGGTAAGCAAATTGGAGTGGGTCTAGGGTGTCATGAGGGTGGAGGTGATATGGTCCTTGACTAGTCTCTCAAAGCACTTCATGATGACGGAAGTGAGTGCTACGGGGCGGTAGTCGTTTAGCTCAGTTACCTTAGCTTTCTTGGGAACAGGAACAATGGTGGCCCTCTTGAAGCATGTGGGAACAGCAGACTGTCTCGTTCAGTTTCCATGTGAGTGAACCGAACCCAGACTCCCTGCTCTCATTTCACTGTCAATAACCGCTGATGAAGTTGCTGATGAAGCTGCTGATGAAGCGGGTCAGGAAAAGGAGAGCCGTTGGGCCAGTAACCGAAAGGTTGCTGGATCGAATCCCCGGCTGGCAACGTAAAAATATGACGTTCTACCCCTGACTTGCGTAGTTAAATAAAGGTTATAAAAAATGTTATGACTAGATATTTGGTATGGGCAACATGAACATGTGGTATCTGGGCCTATAAAAAAAGTGGATACCTATTTTAATCTTCAGGCTAAAATTAATTGTATAGGCTGTTGGTTGATACATTCATCTCTAAGATTCTGACTGTATGAAGTGCAAGCTCTCCTAAAATATGAGGTATGCAATGAATTTATTCCACCAACATTTTCCCAAGACTGTTAAAGTTGATGTGAGTGTTTCTAGACATACTGTATCAATCCAGCATGGGATTAAAAATGAGAGGAATGTCAGTATGAGGGTTTTGGTGAAATTTTGAATGTGTTTCAAAGGCCCCATCTGGTGGCCACAACAATGAAGTGAAATATAACTGTGACCAGAAAGCTTTGAAGAACCTCTGCCATACTCTTCTTGAAACAGGTTTTGGAATTACGTGTAGCCTGTTTCCCTACGAATTTGTATGTTTGCAGTGTCTCTTTCTGCCTGCTGACTGATGATTCCCATAGGTTGGTGGTAATATGATGATACTTTATGACAATGTCAGTTTCTTCATTAAGTGACAGCTCAGTCCTTTTGTCCTTTACTCTAGTTCATAACAGTATAAATTGTTTTCCATTTTTGGTGTGCAATCTGCTCAACCAGTAATACAATCCAGAACATAAACATGATATTCACAGGGATCGGTAGCAGGTCTAATTTGTTTTCCCTGTGGCACTCAACACTGATCTGTATTTATTAAAAACCCAGGGTCCTCTGCACTACTATTATCACTCATACATTAGTGCTGTCCTCAACAGATTCGCAGATGGCGTTGCTATGGCGACTCAGTGCCTGTCAGTCTAATGTCCTGTTGTGTCCTTGGTGGAGAAGAGTTTGTGTAACTCAGTTATTTTGCCAGAACACAGACCGACCACGGCCAGGCCAGAACAACCCACTTTGTGGATAGAGACGGTCTGATACAGATTGTGTTAAAAAAGGAAATGTGCACCGGATGGGGGGAGTGTTGCCATGGAAACTACTGTAAGGATCCATCTCTAAATCATTGTGAATGACTGGCCAGTTAACTATTTGCTTAAAAGTTAACAATCCATATAGATAAGACATTAGTCAAAATAAAAAGGGACTTGGATTCAATATCAGGCCTTTATCTAGATATATGGGTCCATCTTCCCATATTTGGTCATATAAGGTTGGATATGAGATGTATATTGCGTAAAACAGTGTGAAGGGTCTAAGCAATACATTCCAAAGAGCACAGACATGTCTACATAGTCTACAATGAGATATTTATTGAAGTTACATTATAGGGGTTCAGATGGAAAAAGTCAAAAAAAGACAGTGACTGTTCTGATGCTGTTTGCGCAAGGCAACATTCGGCATTGGAAAGTTTTGAGGGTGCATTGTCCTGAATAACCTTTCTACCTATTCTTTGGTTATGCAGTAAATCTATGTCTGTCCTCATCTGGTATACGACTTAAACATACTTCTACTGCACACCACTTCAGATAAAACAGTATATAGACAAACCAAGCTGGATTGGATATCTCAACTCAACCATAACACAAGGCACAGGGACGATAGTTCTAACGCTCACAAAATGACACATTCGTCGGTTCAGCTAGTCTTATTTGCATTCTCCTTTTTTGGCGTCTGCTTCTTGGCGGAGGGCTCTGGCTGTTTTGGGGTCTCTGGCTGGACTGGGGCAGCCATCTCTGCCTGTGCTGGTGCCTCCACCTGTGCTGGTACCTCTACTTGTGCTGGAGCCTGTGCGGGAGCCTGTGCTGGTACCTCTACTTGTGCTGGAGCTTGTGCTGGTGCCTCTGCCTGTGCTGGAGCCTCTACCTGTGTTGGAGCCTGTGCTGGTGCCTCTACTTGTGCTGGAGCCTGTGCTGGTGCCTCTGCCTGTGCTGGAGCCTGCGCTGGTGTATCTGCATATGTTGGTTCTGGTTCCTCTGCATGTGCTGGTGCCTCTACCACTACCTGTACTGGGGCCTTTGTTGGTTCAGGGATCTTCTGGGCCTCAGCAGGTTCTGTAGACTCTGGCTCTTCCTCACTGTCAGAGTCATCGTCATCATCGTCTCCTGTAGACGGGGCCAGTAGGGAGGCTGCAAACTCCGCCAGCCTGTTCTGCTCAGCCCTCAGACGGGCCATCTCCTCTGTCATCTCTGGCTCCTCAACTATGTCCATGAGGCTGTGGACTGGTTCAGTGGCCACCTCCTGTGTCTCGTCCTTGGGTGTCCCCTCGGTGGAGTCAGGCGTTTGGCGAATGCCTTTGATCTTGGAGTACAGGATCTTCCTCTCATCCTGGAGTGCTCGGCAGAGCCTCTCCAGCTTGTCAATCTTCACGACGAACATCTCATACTCATTCTCCTTTACAGTCCTCTGTGGAAAAGAGAGTCTAACTTGTTGTCGTGCATTTGAATAAAGTCTAACACTATTGCATGTGTTATAGATGAGTATTTACCTCTTCAATCATCTCTGAGAGAGCCTTGTTAGTGCTCTCAAATCTGGTCTTCCAAACATTCGACTCTTTATCAAGTTTTTTCATCTTCTTTGTCATCTATGAAGCAAAATGTTTGTTGGGTTAAAACGTATGTGAAAATGTAACCATCATTCTGAATATGATTAATATAGAAAACAGTCTCTCCAACATAAAGCTGCTTTCTCATTTCAGAATTATGTCGACCTTATATTACCTCCATGCACTTGGCCCTAAAAATAAACAGTATATTTAAAGGAAGGATGATTTTATTTTAAGGATGCCACATACCTTCTCCATTTCATTTTTGAAGCTGGCGTACACATCGTTGCTCTTAGACAACGTAGTCTGGAACTCTTCAAACTTCTGGGAGTACAGAGCAAGCTGCAGAAAAACAGAGGGACAGTCAGGAGAGAACTCCAGAAATTGATTTCACATGTAGCATTCATATGCATCTATTCACCTCATGAACAATCAGATCTATGCTTTGAACCATATTTGACCCAGAAACAAATTTGTTATACTTTAGACGGAGATGAGGTGTGGTGAGAGGAAGAGCCAACCGGTTTCACCAAACATTTAGTCATTCACGACTGACTCAAATATGTATATTTTCCCTGACAAACAAGGCCACACATTGTTGGTATGCCTTGCCTGGTTTCTTCATTGCTTCAGGGCCTAATTACAGAGCATTGCATTCCAAGTCCTAGGGCCCTCGGTGTGAATGCTCTACACTCAGGCGGCCTCCCTGGGCTTCCCTTTAGCAGTCCTCTGCTCAGTGTTGGCAGAGCTATGTTAATGAGCGGCTCTATACATTTTTCAGTGGCAGCCGGTCCAGCTAGAGTTAACAGGCTAATCTCCGGAGGCCCTCAGGGGAAACCACATCGCACACACCGCCAGTCTCCCGTATTCAAACCTGTCTATCTGCTAGACACCCCGTTGAGATCAACTGTCTTTATTTGAAAACAACTGATTTGACATGCGCTATTAAAGAGGAAAGGCATTTGCTTGGTTATGTGTTGTATTTCAGAAAAGCTCACTTGATACAGATCAGTTTCTGCCTCACGTCTTTCTAACAGATTTTTCTTGCTGGCTGCACTGCTTTGGCCGTTTCCTTGTGTGATCTAAATCTACGCCTGGTATCGTAGAGACAAATAAGGTTGACATTCCTAGTTAATTGGATTGGAAATATGACATGGCCTGGTACAAATACATGATGAATCATATTGTCATGCCCTGATCTGTTTCACCTGTTCCTGTGATTGTCTCCACCCCCTCCAGGTGTCGCTTATTTCCCCCAGTATATTTATCCCCATTTTTCCTGTCTCTCTGTGCCAGTTCGTCTTGTATGTTAATCAAGTCAAACAGTGTGTTTTTCCCGTACTCCTTTTGCTATTCTCTTTTTATAGTCTTCCTGGTTTTGACCCCTGCCTGACTCTGGACTACTTTCCAGCCTGCCTGATCATCCTGCCTGCCCTGACCTTGATTCTGCCTGCCCTTCGGTACCTTTTGGACTCTGAACTGGTTTTGACCCTTTTGTCTGTCCACGACCATTCTCTTGCCTTCCCCTATTGGATTAATAAATACTGCCTCCCGTGTCTGCATCATCTGCCTCCTGTGTCTGCATCTGGGTCTCGCCTTGTGTTATGATTATATAGGTACTGAAATGCAGTATTAACATAATTTGTTTTATTGTTACTTTGTCATTTGGGAGTCAGGGTAATGTTTCTACTGAGAAAACACAAGGCTTTAAATAATGGCAAGGTTTCTCTGCAATTAATTATAACCATATCAACTGTCAGCTATAATTTCTGAATCCAGCAGGGAAGCATTTATCTTTGTGCGTCAGACCAACTCATTTCATTGTATAATTTGCTTGCACCATACAATAATTGTGCCATGTCCAATAAACATAGCAATTGCAATTGTATCATAATTTTAGAATTGAATGATCAATGATACTGGAGTATGTGGTACTGTGTGGCATTGCATCACATTTTTTAATATTCCCATGATGCTGTGTCATCCTGTTGGTTCAGGAAGAGGGAGTTTCTCTTGCCTGCTGCTATCATGGGAATAATGGCTGCTCTGTACAGTACAGCTGACAAATTTTCCTTTCATATCAAGTACCAAGTATATCAAGCCATATAGCCTAGTTATGAGAGGAGAATCTAATTTTTGATGGTCACTTTTGCCATGGTGAGGATATTGAAAAACATTACTATAGATCCAAATTAACTTAATTCAGTATATACTGAAATATTAGTTGTCTTTAACACACATGGAGCAATCCAGAGGACCTTAATGGTAGGATTGGACTTGCCTTTCATAGACTTAGCCCTGAAATAAATGTAGTGAATAAGGGTGTTTGGCACCACATTGGATATATTCACCTGAGCCTGCATGACAGTCTCTTGCTCTCTCAGAAGTTTAGCTTGTAGTTTCCACTCAGCTGCATGTACCAGTAACTGGTTAAAAACAAAACACACGTAAAGCACAAATTTACCTTTTTCTTCAACTGCAACTCTTGCTCCTTCAATGTGTAGCATTTCTTTGTTTTGTCAATTGCCTCCCTAAGTAGCTAACAACAGAGACAGTGGATGGTTACAATACTCATTTCTGTGAGCATCAAATGCACAATAAACATGATTGGTTTTAAACTTAATACCGTTTATTAGACAAAAGTTACTCAACTATATTTACATTGCTTTACAGTACTTTGTGGGTAAGGTCAGTAAAAGTTGTGCTCCTGTGTGGCTCAGTTGGTAGCACATTGCACTTGAAACGCCAGCATTGTGGGATTGATTCCCATGGGGGACCCGTCTGAAAATGTATGCACTTGCTTTGGATAACAGCGTCTGCTAAATGACAAAAAATGTAAGTACAGTGACTCACGTATTCCTTTTCTCTCTTGTGCTTCTCCTCGGCCTCCTGCAGCTGTGCATTAGCTTGCTCCAGTTTGGTATCAGACAGCTTCTGCTGCAGATCATGGTGCTTGAAGATCTTCTCCAAGCTCTGAGTGATAGACAAGGTGAGATGACATACTAGATTAGACACTTAGTTTTAAGAAGGGCTTCTAAGACATTCTGTACAGGTTATGAATCCATCCATTAGGATACATTTCTCTAAAACCACCACTGCCATCCTGTCTGTCTATGAGAAATTGTCATTAACATGTGCCTTGAAAAGTAATTAAGGCCATTGTTGTTTGCGCACAGTATTTCATTGGAAAGTTCAGACAAGTTTTATGATGCCTGAGAAAACAGACAAAATAGTGGGTGGAGAACTCATAAAACCTGGGACTTTAATTACAGTTTCACAATTAACAGGAGGACAAATGCAAAAGCTTTATTATATATATTTTTTAAGTATTGTCTTTTGTAGGATTTACATTTACATTTGTCATTGTAGCAGACACTCGTATCCAGAGCGACTTACAGTAGTGAGTGCATATATTTTCATACTTTTTCATACAACCCTCTCATAAAGGGATTATTATTATCAGGGCACAAATTCTGATAAGAAAACTGACCCCAGATTAGTTCAATTGGTATAAACATTTGTTTCTATAGATATTATGTATTTTTACGCATGAGACTAATCTATACTGCACAAAAATATAACAATTTCAAAAATGTGACTAAGTTACAGTTCATATAAGGAAATCAGTCAATTGAAATGAATAAATTAGGCCCTAATCTATGGACTTCACATGAGTATGCAGGGGTGCAGCCATGGGGGACCACTTGGCATTCAGGCCCACCCATTTGGGAGCCAGGCCCAGCCAATCAAAATTAGTTTTTCCCCACAAAAGGGTTTTATTACAGACAAAAATACTCCTCAGCTCCCCTCCACAACCCTCTCAGACAATCCCACAGGTGAAGAAGCCGGATGTGGAAATCCTGGGCTGGTATAGTTACATGTGGTCTGCAGTTGTGAGGCCGGATGGACGTACTTCCAAATTTTCTAAAACAACATTGGAGGCAGGTTAGGGTAGAGATTTGTTATATTTTTCCCCCAAATTCATGGTTTCCAATTGGTAGTTACAGTCTTGTCTTATCGCTGCAACTCCTGTACAGACTCAGGAGAGGCGAAGGTCGAGAGCCATGCGTCCTCAAAAACACGACCCAACCTAGCCACACTGCTTCTTGACACAATGCACATCCAACCCGGAAGCCAGCCGCACCAATGTGTCAGAGGAAACACCGTACACCTGGCGACCTGGTCAGTGTGCACTGTGCCCAGCCCAACACAGGAGTCGCTAGTGCGCATTGAGACAAGGATATCCCTGCCGGCCAAACCCTCCCTAACCCAGACGAAGCTGGGCCAATTGTGCATCGCCCCATGGGCCTCTCGGTCGCGGCCAGCTGGAACAGAGCCTGGGCTCAAACCCAGAGTCTCTGGTGGCACAGCTAGCACTGTGATGCAGTGCCTTAGACCACTGCCCCACCCGGGAGGCAGGGTAGAGAAATTAACATTAAATTCTCTGGCAACAGCGCTGGTGGACATTCTTGCAGTCAGCATGCCAATTGCACATTCCCTCAAAACTTGAAACCAGCGCTGTGGCATTGTGTTGTGACAAAACTGCACATTTTAAAGTGGCATTTTATTGTCCCTAGCACAAGGTGCACCTGTGTAATGATCATTCTGTTTTAATCAGCTTGATTAGGTGGATGGATTATTTTGTCAAAGGATAAATGCTCATTAACAGAGACATAAATAAGAAATAACCTTTTTGTGTGTATGGAGCAATTATGGGATACATTTTTTCAGCTCATGAAACATGGGACCAACATTTTGCATGTTGCGTTTATATTTTTGTTCAGTGTATTTTCTTTACTATGGCAAATAGCCATATGTGTAAACAGTGTGGAATAATCCACAATTTCTCTGCCAAAAGGAGAACATTTAATGTCCATCTGGAAATGAATCCATCTCAGCATTTAGCCAACTATCAAATGTCAACTTGTGTCCATTTTATGCAACTGCTGATGTCAGAATGGATTGTTCATCATTGCAATGTGTGGTTCTAATCACTTATTTTAATAGGACACATTAGATGTTATTTGGATGTCAAATAATCACATTTCTTTCTGGCACGCTGCCTCTTAAGTGTTTATGCTGACTACAACCAGCAGATGGCACTTGAGACAAATGACTAGAAACTCCACCAGTAAAAAAACAAAAAATAAATAAATAGGACATTTAAATCATGATGGTTTTTATACACCATTCCCAGCTGTGTATGTGAGCAGCAAAAGCAGCAGCAGCAGCTTGTCCTGTATTGTATTTATTATGGATCCCCATTAGCTGCTGTCAAGGCAGCAGCTACTCTTCCTAAGGTCCAAATTAAGGCAGTTATACAGTACCAATCAAAAGTTTGGACACACCTACTCATTCAAGGGTTTTTCTTTTTTTTGTACTATTTTCTACATTGTAGAATAATATTGAAGACATCATGAAATAACACAAATTAATCATGTTATAACCAAAAAAGTGTTAATCAAATCAAAATATATTTTAGATTAGTCAAAGTAGCCACCCTTTGCCTTGATGACAGCTTTTCACACTCTTGGCATTCTCTCAACCAGCTTCATGAGGAATGCTTTTGAAGGAGTTCCCACATATCCTGAGCACTTGTTGGCTGCTTTTCCGTCACTCTGCGGTCCAACTCAACCCAAACCATCTAATTTGGGTTGAGGTCGGGTGATTGAGGAGGCCAGGTCATCAGATGCAGCACTGCATCACTCTCTTTCTTGGTTAAATAGCCTTTACACAGCCTGGAGGTGTGTTTTGGGTCATTGTCCTGTTGAAATACAAATAGTCCCACTAAGCGCATCCCAGATGGGATGGTGTATCGCTGCAGAATGCTGTGGTAGCCATGCTGATTAAGTGTGCCTTGAATTCTAAATAAATCTGACACACCTTGATCTGTTTCACCTGTCTTTGTGGTTGTCTCCAACCCCTCCAGGTGTCGCCCATCTGCTCCATTATCCCCTGTGTATTCATACCTGTGCTCTCTGTTTGTCTGTTGCCAGTTCATCTTGTCACGTCAAGCCTACCAGCGTTTTTCCCGTACTCCAGTTTTCTCGTTTTCCCAGTTTTGACCATTCTGCCTGTCCTGACCCCGAGCCTGCCTGCTGTTCTGTACCTTGTGACACTGCCCTGGATTACTGACCTCTGCTTGCCATTGACCTGTCGTTTGCCTGCCCCCTGTTTTTTGTAAAAAACTTCTGTTGCTCCGAACTGTCTGCATCTGGGTCTTATCCTGAGGTCTGATAAAATCACCGACAGTGTGACCAGTAAAGCACCCCCACACCTTCACACCTCCTCCTTCTTGCTTCACGGTGGGAACCACACATGCGGAGATCATCTGTTCACCTACTCTGCGTCTCACAAAGACATGGTGGTTGGAACCAAAAATCTCAAATTTGGACTCTTCAGACAAAAAGACAGATTTCCACTGGTCTAATGTCCATTGCTTGTGTTTCTTGGCCCAATCAAGTCTCTTCTTATTATTGGTGTCCTTTAGTAGTGTTTTCTTTGCAGCAATTCGACCACGAAGGCCTGATTCACACAGTCTCCTCTGAACAGTTGATATTGATGTGTCTATTACTTGAACTCTGTGAAGCATTTATTTGGGCTGCCATTTCTGAGGCTGGTAAATCGAATGAACCTATCATCAGCAGCAGAGGTAATTCTGCATCTTCCTTTCCCGTGAAGGTCCTCATGAGAGTCAGTTTCATCACTGCGCCTCATGGTTTTTGCGACTGCACTTGAAGAAACTTTCAAAGTTCTTGATATTTTCCGGATTGACTTCATGTCTTAAAGTAATGATGGACTATTTGCCATAATATGGACTTGGTCTTTTACCAAATAGGGCTATCTTCTGTATACCACCCCTACTTACCATTTCTCCAAAAAGTTTGATCTTTGTCCCCATGTGCAGTTGCAAACTGTAGTCTGGCTTTTTTAATCACGGTTTTTGAGCAGTGGCTTCTTCCTTGATGAGCAGCCTTTCAGGTTATGTCGATATAGGACTCATTTTTACTGTGGATAGAGATACTTTTGTACCTGTTTCCTCCAGCATCTTCACAAGGTCCTTTGCTGTTGTTCTGGGATTGATTTTCACTTTTCGCACCAAAGTACATTCATCTCTAGGAGACAGATCGTGTCTCCTTTCTGAGCGGTATGACGGCTGCGTGGTCCCATGGTGCTAATACCTGCGTACTATTGTTTGTACAGATGAACGTGATACCTTCAGGAGTTTGGAAATTGCTCCCAAGGATGAACCAGACTTGTGAAGGTCTACAGTTTTTTTTTAGGTCTTGGCTGATTTCTTTTGATTTTCCCATGATGTCAAGCAAAGAGGCACTGAGTTTGAAGGTAGGCCTTGAAAAACATCCACAGGTACACCTCCAATTCACTCAAATTATGTCAATTAGCCTATCAGAAGCTTCTAAAGCCATGACATAATTTTCTGCTATTTAAAGGCACAGTCAACTTACTGTATGTAAACTTCTGTCCCACTGGAATTGTGATACAGTGAATTATAAGTGAAATAATCTGTCTGTAAACAATTGTTGATCAAATTACTTGTGTCATGCCCAAAGTAGATGTCCCAGCTGTCTTTCCAAAACTCTAGTTTGTTAACAAGAAGTTTGTGGAGGAGTTGAAAAACAAGTTTTAATGACTCCAACCTAAGTGTATGTCAACTTCCGACTTCAACTGTACATGCACATACCCACATATATATATATAAACATTCATACATATACACATATATACACATACATATGTACATATATACACATTTTTTGGAATAAACCTTCCTTTTTTATTCCCCGTAAACTCAACCACCGCTCCTCCAATCGGAGTAAACTAATCAACAATAACACTTAGGCTTCTACTTTCAGCATATACATTCTATACGCATTTTATAGACACAATCTATTTGACAATAGTTCTATTTTGTTTGTTTCTAGTCCTGGCCTTCCTCTATTTCTGAGGTCCACCCAGTGCGATTTCTATTTGCCATATTTTTCAATTGTGCTGTGATGCTTCACATATTACTGAACCTTTCTATTCTCATAGTTTCTGAAGATTGTAAATTAAAGATAAACATTTTCTTAAAAGAATTATTATATTATTGATCGATTGACTATGACTTTTCAAATCACCAAGTACTGCTATCTGCAGCGTTAGCGCTAGGTAAGTATTGCAATTCTTCAGCCATTCCTGGACCTGTGACCAAAAAGGAGCTACACATCGACAGTAACAAAATAAAATAACAAAATAATTTGAGTTTAACCACAATATTTGTTGAATTATTTGTTCTGCCTTTTCAGGTGGATTAAACTGAAATTGCAACCAACTTTCTATGGCTTGTTTAAAAAATAACCATATTTTGGAGATGTTTTCAAATAACCGAAAGTGAGCGGTTGTAATCTGAATAAAGGGATAATGGCCATTCTTGAAACATGTGGTGTGTAACGAGTGCGCTGAGAGTCGGGATTCAAGTTCAAGGAGTGAAACGATTTAATTAATAAATGAACAAAACAAGAAACACAAACAGCGCACCGACATGAAACAGGAACAGAAACAACAACAACAATAACGACTGGGAATGAAACCAAAGGGAGTGACATATACATTGGGGTGAACAAGTATTTGACGGTCAATCACCCTCGGTCTGGGGCTCCATGCAAGATCTCACCTCATGGGGCATCCATGATCATGAAGAAGGTGAGGGATCAGCCAAGAACTACACCTGGTAAATGATCTGAAGAGAGCTGGGACCACAGTCTCAAAGAAAACCATTAGTAACACACTACGCCGTCATGGATTAAAATCCTGCAGCGGACGCAAGGTCCCCCTGCTCAAGCCAACGCATGTCCAGGCCCGTCTGAAGTTTGCCAGTGACCATCTGGATGATCCAGAGGAGGAATGGGAGAAGGTCATGTGGTCTGATAAGACAAAAATATAGCTTTTTGGTCTAAACTCCACTTGCCGTATTTAGAGGAAGAAGAAGGATGAGTACAACCCCAAGAACATCATCCCAACCGTGAAACATGGAGGTGGAAACATCATTTTTTGGGGATGATTTTCTGCAAAGGGGACAGGTCGACTGCACCATATTGAAGGGAGGATGGATGGGGTCATGTATCGCGAGATCTTGGCCAACAACCTCCTTCCCTCAGTAAGAGCATTGAAGATGGGTCGTGGCTGGGTCTTCCAGCATGACAACAACCCGAAACACACTGCCAGGGCAACTAAGGAGTGGCTCCGTAAGAAGCATCTCAAGGTCCTGGAGTGGCCTAGCCAGTCTCCAGACCTGAACCCAATAGAAAATCTTTGGAGGGAGCTGAAAGTCCGTATTGCCCAGCGACAGCCCCGAAACCTGAAGGATCTGGAGAAGGTCTGCATGGAGGAGTGGGACAAAATTCCTGCTGGAGTGTGTGCAAACCTGGTCAAGAACTACAGGAAACGTATGATCTCTGTAATTGCAAACAAAGGTTTCTGTACCAAATATTAAGTTCTGCTTTTCTTTTTTTTTAAATGTTTTTTTTATTTTTACCCCTTTTTTCTCCCCAATTTTGTGGTATCCAATTGTTTAGTAAGCTACTATCTTGCCTCATCGCTACAACTCCCGCACGGGCTTGGGAGAGAAGAAGGTTGAAAGTCATGCGTCCTCCGATACACAACCCAACCAAGCCACACTGCTTCTTAACACAGCGCGCATCCAACCCGGAAAATTAAACATGCCATTGGAACATGGTGACCTTTGCTGATAATGGACATATGTAGATATTTAATAAAAAATCAGCCTTTTCCAGCTACAATAGTCATTTACAATGTTTATCTATACTGTATTTTCTGAACTATTTGATGTTATTTTAATTGGCAAAAAAATGTTCTTTTCTTTCAAAAACAACGACATTTCTAAGTGACCCCAGCTTTTGAATGGTAGTGTACATTTTCAAGAAGTGTGGAGCACCATTATTTGGACCGTATAGGTTAATAAGTCATATCTGTTTATGGTCCAATAAACATATTTAAAATCATCCATCTTGCTTGAGGATCTGTTTGGACAATTTTCACATTTGGATCAAAATAACAGTTAATTAATATCATCACCCCTTTTGAATTTTTTTGCCCAATGGGAGAAGCATATTTGCCCCCCCCCCCAGTCCCTTTTCCACAAAACTCCATCTAAAATTGTTTAATTAGTTTCCTGTAAACAATAGATATTATCTTCCTTCTCTTTTAGCCAGGTAAATATTGATCGTCTTTTCATATTATCTGCTGAGCCTTTACAATTATAACTAGCTACACTTATTTAATGAGACAAGTTTAAATTCTATTCATCATAATATATGTTTATAAACGTACCATTAAGAAGTAACATGATGATTGCGTGTCTATGCAGCTGTACCATGATATTTGCATTGCTACTAAGTAAAGGGTCACTACTTTGAAGAATCTCAAATATAAAATATATTTTGATTTGTTTGGTTACTACATGATTCCATATGGGTTATTTCATAGTTTTGATGTCTTCACTATTATTCTACAAAGTAGAAAATAGTAAAAATAAAGAAAAACCCTTGAATGAGTAGGTGTGTCCAAACTTTTGAATGTTACTATACATTTGAAAAACATTACAATACAATACATTCATAACAGATTTCACAACATATTAAGTGCGTGCCCTCATATTAAGTGTGTTTTTGTGTGATTATACTGTACATGCTATAGTGTCACTCAATGAGTGAGATTCAACCTTAAAAAGGGTATGAATTTGTCATGTATACAACACAAATAAGGAGCCCTTGCTGGCTATAACTCTAAGTATTGATGTGAGTAGGAAGCAATAATAGCTTTAAGCATAGCAGCGGGTAGTAAGGGTGCTGAGGGGGCTGCATACTGTATATAAAAAAACAACAACATTTGTGCACTAGGATGTTATTACTCCTGTATGAGCAGTCAGCAGAGCAGAGAAAATCTGCCCCCCCCCCAGTCGACAGCACCCCCACCTCTAAACATCTTCCCGCGGCCAGACATGCCTCTAAGTGTCTCTGAGTGTCTTTATCTGACTGAACTCTTTTGTCACAGCTATCTCACTCAACCTTACATACAAGTGTTCATTTCCTGTAGATGAATCATCATCAATAACGTCTTTGGTTATCAAATGACTCTCTGACTGGAGCCTGCATGCATGGGGTTAGTAGGCCGGGGATGAGGGTGTACAGATATACAGACATGTAACAGTGAGTTTAAGTGTCCCTGTCGTGTACCTCCTCTCTCTGCTCATACTGGCTGATGATGTGTTTGAGTTTGTCTGCCAGGTTGGTGTTCTCCGAACACAGCTTGTTGTTGCGGTTACTGTGCTGCTCGATCTGAGCCTGGATGTCTGTCAGCGTGCTCTGGAAGTGAGTGGTGATTTCTCTGCGCTTCTCCTCATCCTCACGACAACGCGCAAGGGTCTCCTCCTGAGGGAGAGGGAGGGAGAGAGAGAGACATTCAGACTTTAGTCAACCTCCAACACAACCGTCTCATAAAGTTGCTTGGGTCAGGTTTGTGAAATGCCAGTTTCCAGACTCAGCTTACTGAGAAGCAAGCCAAGCATTGCCAGAGTTTCTATATTAAGACATTGCTGTTTATTTTACAAATGACACAGGCGTAAGCTCCCACATGGGAAATGTAACTCAATTCAACCTGCAGCTAAGTGCTCAAAGACAGAGCTCCTACCACTGAAGTAGCAAAGCACATTAACGCCACTCCTCCTCAGACTCTGCTACCAGATGACAAGACATGATGTTCCACTTTCTACAGCTGTCACATTCCCATTCAAATCGGCACATTTTGATTCACTTTGCATGTACTAACAATGTTCATTTTTGCATAATGATTGCTGCATATCAATTGATTATACCCAATAGTCAAATGAGAACCCTAACTCTGCTTCCACTCTGATTTCCTTTAGACATTGAAATGTGAAGATGTTAGAAGGAAAGATATGGATGTGTCAAGGCTTTAGAGCTTTAGCCCATCAGGGGAGGGCCGCGCCCATCCTCTGCTTGTGCCTCTGAGCCCTTTTCTCTTGCCTTTGATTTATAGTCGAAGGGCAGATGCCACAAAAGACCAATGAGACCATCCCTCTTGTCAGAGAGCCACGACACCGGTGCCCTGTGTCTGAGGGGTCTCCTCCCAAGGCCTGAGTGTGAATCACACACACACTAACACACACACGGCGCAGTGTGGCAGTGAGAGACAACAGAGGTCCTCCAAGTGTAGAGAGACGGGGTGTCCAATTACCTCCCCAGGGGAGAACAGGAGATGAAATATGTCCCAGAGGTTGTGAAAGTGGTACACAATAGACAGGATACTGATCCAGTGAAAAAGGTCCATTTGCTTACAGATCATTGAGCATTATGCCATTAATGACCAATAGGGTGATTTATAAATGATTCATAAACAAATCAAATGCCCATTTAATCATACTGTGTACATAACTGTTGGCTGTGAATCAAAGAATACGTGAACACTGGGTTCAGTGATGCTGAATTAAGGGATAAACTTAATCAAAACCGGAGATTTAGCTGAAGAGGTTTCACATTAAGAGGACTAACAGCAGTGGCAACACAATATACATCTTTGATTATGCTAAACCAGTGACCTTTGCTTAAGCATGTGGCCAAATTAGGTAGTGCTATTGGTCATGGACTTTCTTTGAAACCTTACAGACAAACTGCTTATAATGGGATGACTAAACATTTGTCAATCTATTATTTATAGATGTAACAGGACACTCAAGCATGTAAGGGCTAATTGAGCTATGACCCTCTCACATTGAGAGCACTCTGACTCAGGGAAGAGAGTCAAGGCCTTTTGGAAGTGGCCCCTTTAGCCATCTAACTTTTAGAATGAAAATACCAGTAGTTTAAGAAACAAAATCAAATGTACAGTGGACAGTAAGTATAGTTGACAAGCATTGACAGTAACATTTTCTCTCTCCTGCATTTGATGTCCTATTTCACTCATCAAGTCTATTTGAGTTTCAATACTCACAGCTACCAACAGTGAGACATCAATAGATCAGTTGATTAAACATACAGTAAGAGGCTGGTAGATTGTTGCTCTGCTCCCCTGCTGTGTATTGGAGTCAACTAAAGGCATCCGTATAGTTCCCATCCGAAACAGTTCGGAACAGTTTGTACATACAGTACCAGTCAAAAGTGTGGACACACCTACTCATTCAATGGTTTTTCTTTATTTTTTTTACTATTTTCTACATTGTAGATTAATAGTGAAGACATCAAAACTATGAAATAACATATATGAAATCATGTTGTTACCAAAAAGTGTTCAACAAATCAAAATATATTTGAGATTCTTCAAAGTAGCCACCCTTTGCCTTGATGACCTACACTGGCCCTTCTTTGGACACTGTGTTAACAATCCTCCAGACGAGCTTCAATGCCATACAACTCTCCTTCCGTGGCCTCCAACTGCTCTTAAATGCAAGTAAAACTAAATGCATGCTCTTCAACTGATCGTTGCACGCACCTGCCCGTCTATTATCACTACTCTGGACGGTTCTGACTTAGAATATGTGGACAACTACAAATACCCAGGTATCTGGTTAGACTGTAAACTCTCCTTCCAGACTCACATTAAACTCTCCAATCCAAAATTAGAATCGCCTTCCTATTTCGCAACAAAGCATCCTTCACTCATGCTGCCAAACATACCCTCGTAAAACTGACTATCTTACCGATCCTTGACTTCGGCAATGTCATTTACAAAATAGCCTCCAACACTCTACTCAGCAAATTGGATGTAGTCTTTCACAGTGCCATCCGTTTTGTCACCAAAGCCCCATATACTACCCACCACTGCGACCTGTATGCTCTCATTGTCTGGCCCTCGCTTCATATTCGTCGCCAAACCAACTGGCTCCAGGTCATCTATAAGTCTTTTATAGGTAAAGCCCCGCCTTATTTCAGCTCACGGGTCACCATAGCAGCACCCACCCGTAGCACACGCTCCAGCAGGTATAGTTCCCTGGTCATCCCCAAAACCAACTGGCCACCTTTCCTTCCAGTTGTCTGCTGCCAATGACTGGAACGAATTGCAAAAAACACTGAAGCTGGAGACTCATATCTCCCTCACTAACTTTAAGCATCAGCTGTCAGAGCAGCTTACAGATCATTGCACCTGTACATAGCCCATCTGTACTTAGCCCACCCAACTACCGCATCCCCATATTGTTATTTATTTGTTTTGCTCCTTTGCACCCCAGTATCTCTACTTGCACATTCATCTTCTGCACATTTATCACTCCAGTGTTTAATAGATAAATTGTAATTATTTCGCCACTACGGCCTATTTATTGCCTTACCTCCCTAATCTTACTTAATTTGCACACACTGTATATAGACTTTTCTATTGTGTTATTGACTGTATGTTTGTTTATTCCATGTGTAACTCTGTGTTGTTTGTGTCGCACTGCTTTGCTTAATCTTGGCCAGGTCGCAGTTGTAAATGAGAACTTGTTCTCAACTGGCCTACCTGGTTAAATAAAGGTGAAATATATATATTTTTTTAAATGACAGCTTTGCACACTCTTGGCATTCTCTCAAACAGCTTCATGAGGTCATCACCTGGAATACATTTCAATTAACAGGTGTGCCTTGTTAAAAGTTAATTTAATGCTTTTGAGCCAATCAGTTGTGTTGTGACAACGTAGGGGTGGTATACAGAAGATAGCCATATTTGGAAAAAGACCAAGTCCATATTATGGCAAGAACATAATGTCAGAGAAACGACAGTCCATCATTACTTTAAGACATGAAAGTCAGTCAATCCGGAAAATGTCAAGAAATTTTAGCGTTTCTTCAAGTGCAGTCACAAAAACCATCAAGCGCTATGATGAGACTGGCTCTCATGAGGACCGACACAGGAACAGAAGATCCAGAGTTACCTCTGCTGCAGAGGATAAGTTCATTAGAGTTAACTGGGCCTCAGATTTCAGCCAAAATAAATGCTTCACATAGTTCAAGTAACAGACACATCTCAACATCAACTGCTCAGAGGAGACTACTTGAATCAGGCCTTTGTGGTCGAATTGCAGCAAAGAAAGCACTACACCACTAAGAAGAAGAGACTTGCTTGGGCCAAGAAACACAAGCAATGGACATTAGACCGGTGGAAATCTGTCCTTTTGTCTGAAGAGTCCAAATTTGAGTTTCTTGGATCCAACTGCTGTGTCTTTGTGAGACGCAGAGTATGTGAATGGATGATCTCTGCATGTGTGGTTCCCACCGTGAAGCATGAAGGAGGAGGTGTGCTGGTGTGGGGGTGCTTTGCTGGTCACACTGTCTGTGATTTATTTAGATTTCAAGGCACATTTAACCAGCATGGCTACCACAGCATTCTGCAGCAATACGCCATCCCATCTAGTTTGTGCTTAGTGGGACTATCATTTGTCTTTCAACAGGACAATGACCCAACACACCTCCAGGCTGTGTAAGGGCTATTTGACCTGTAAGGAGAGTGATGGAGTGCTGCATCAGATGAACTGGCCTCCACAATCACCCGACCTCAACTCAATTGAGAAAGTTTGGGATGAGTTGGACCGCAGAGTGAAGGATAAACAGTCAATAAGTGCTCAGCATATATGTGAACTCCTTCAAGACTGTTGGAAAAGCATTCCATGTGAAGCTGGTTGAGAATATCAAGAGTGTGCAAATCAGTCATCAAGGCAAAGGGTTGCTTTATTTATTTATTTTATTTTACCCTTATTTTACTAGGTAAGTTGACTGAGAACACGTTCTCATTTACAGCAACGACCTGGGGAATGGTTACAGGGGAAAGTAGGGGGGATGAAAGAGCTAATTGTAAGCTGGGGATGATTCGGTGGCGATGATGGTATGAAGGCCAGATTGGGAATTTAGCCATGACACTGGGGTTAAGTAGAATTTTCTACTTTGAAGAATCTCAAATATAAAATATATTTTGATTTGTTTAAGACTTTATTGCTTACTACATGATTCTACATATGTTATTTCATAGTGTTGATGTCTTCACTATTATTGTACAATGTAGAAAATAGTAAGAATAAAGAAATACACTTGAATGAGTTAGTCTGTCCAAACCTTTGACTGGTACTGTATATTAAGACAACATTTTGTAGCATTTTTGTTCATTTTGGTCTTTGGTAAGGGTTTTCGGCTGTTTATATACACAAACAATGTTCTCAAGGCAAGCTGAAGTTTGGAGCCAAAGTCTACGCCACTTCATCTGTCATTGGTCAACAGTAGGGATTCGTCAACTCATTTTCATGCAAATTTTGTTCACCTGAGAAATACTGCACCAAACATCTTAGTTAGATATGTAAAATTGCGCGACTAAGATCTCCTCTGTGAAAACGTCAAAATGAATGACAGATTTCTTGAGTTATTTTAGAGCCGAGCAGTGAGCATCAACCCACCTTCAGGGTCTTGAACCCATAATGTCGAGTAGATTAGTGTAGTGATGGAGCCGAACAGTTATCACCCACCTTGAGGGTCTTGTTGTGCCTCTGGAGTTCCTTGCAGAGGCCCTCCAGTTTGCTGTGGGCCAGGATGGCTCTGCTGTGCTCGTACTGGAGCTGGTCCCTCTCCTTCCCCATGTGGCCCTGCTTCTTCTGCAGGAACCTCAGCTGCTTCTGCTCACCTCGCCGCTCCTCCAGCTGTGTACCATGCAGACAGATGTGCCATATACACTGCACTGCCTTTCAGCCTCTGCCCTCTGTTCAGACTTGGCCTGTCTAAGCTGCTTTTGACTAAAATAATAAAAACATGTCCTAAGAGGATTTGGTATGGCTGGGTGGGTGGATGGGTATATATTTGTTTCATCTCGACATCTCTTTAGGTTTGTCTCTTTCTTTTTCCTAGTGATACTATGCACTGTATATGTAGGAACTGTCCAATTACTACACATGAAGCAGACTGGTAGGCGATGTCTTTGGTAATATTATTCATAATGCCTAGTGTTCGTGATGTTGCCTTGTTGAGGAATTACAGAGCCATGTTGCAGCTAGCTGTCTTATTATGGAATACGGCCTTTGCGTTCATATTCGCCTTTGCAGCCAGAGGCACAGAATATTTAGGTCATCACGGTACGAGACTGAACCACTTTCAAGATCTCACTAGGCACTCCCTGTTGATTCATGTGTGTTTTTATTTGTTTCCTTTTAACTTTCCCTGGTCTGTTTTATTGCTGCTGGTTCCTGCTGTGCTGAAGGACTCTACTCTCTGGTGTGCTGATAGAGGGGAGAAGAGAACACTCACAAGTTCGGCATACTTCTTGAGTAGAGCATCCAGTTTCTCTTCTGGCGTGCACAGCTTGTTCAAACTTTGCATTAGAAGCGTGCCCTCCTTTCCTGTGTGGATAGAGAGAAATCATGTAGTGTTTGTTTCCATTTGGACAGGCACTAGAAAAAGACAGATGAAAAAAGGCCAACAGGGATCATTCTATAAATGGTTTCAAAATAAATACTTTTCTGAAGCAATTTCCCCTGCATGAAAGCTCTTGCATCTTGACACCTATGGCTTTGGACAAGCAAATAAAATCAAATGGCTGAAAATGCGTAACCAATATTTGTATTACCCTCTGTTGCTGGCCTGGTTTCATGTTGAGGCAAAGAAACTATCTCCAACATCTGCTATTGGTTAGAAAATACACTGTGTGTTGCTCTGAAGCAGGCCTTTCCCCATAACTTGTGTAACCTGTCCTCAAAACACAGTCTGAACATGGGGCACAACCTGGATGGATGTTGAGATACAATAATATGACACATAACATGTCTGCTTGTTCCTTTGTGGATAAGCAGTCATGATTTTAAATGATCTTGCCCACTTATACAGTAAGTCTTAGATTCAAAAGAAGATGAAGGAATGTATCCTCTGACTATATAATAATAATTTGGTGGATGCTTATATTTTTATATTATATATATATATTTTTGCATATCCCAACTCCCCCTGAGAGTAGGGTCATGGCCATGATCTTCCATTATTAACAGCGACTCCTGGGCAATTAAGGTTAAGTGCCTTGCTTAAGTGCACATTGACAAATTTTTCACCTTGTCAGCTCACGGATTCAAACGAGCAAACTTTCAGTTACTGGCCCAACACTAACTGCTAGGCTACCTGCCACCCCATTTATAGTGAACAAATATATAAACACATGTAAAGTGTGTTGGTCCCATGTTTCATGACAGAAATAAAATATCTCAGAAATGTTCCATACAAAAGCTTATTTCTTTCAAATTTTGTGCACACATTTGTTTACATCCCTGTTAGTGAGCATTTCCCCTTTGCCAAGATAATCCATCCACTGGACAGGTGTGGCATATCAAGAAGCTGATTAAACTGCATGATCATAACACAGGTGCACCTTGTGCCGGGGACAGTAGAGGGCCACTCTAAAATTGTCAGTTTTGTCACACAACACAATGTCACAGATGTCTCAAGATTTGAGGGAGTGTGCAATAGGCATGCTGACTGCAGGAATGTCCACCAATTTAAATGCACAAAGATGCCGCAACGAGATCCTGAGGCCCATTGTGAGGCCCATTTGTTTAAGGTATCTGTAATCAACAGATGCATATCTGTATTTCCAGTAATGTGAAATCCATAGATTAGGGCCTAATGAATTTATTTTCATTGATTGATGTCCTTAAATGAACTGTAACAGTAAAATATTTGAAATTGTCGCATGTTGCGTTCATATTTTTGTTCAGTATATATTTGAAGTCAATGAAAACTATTCTTAAGAGCGATATACATCATTATGTGTCCAATCATTTCTTTTAACACATGTTCTGTCAATTGAATGCTTGTTGAGTGGTAACTAGAATACCTCCTCTGGTCTATCTCATTAGCATACTGCCCCGTCTTTGCCCTCACAGATACTGTTGTCAGACAACAACAGATTATAACATAGCTGTGTTGAAATATAAAACCATTCTGCTGCTGAATGTAAGGTTGTGGGACTTGACTATGTTTTCTATATATATCAAAGTGTTGATGTTGTCTTTAAAAACAAAACTGCACAATCCAAGTAATGCATGAGGAAAACAAAACATGGACCTCCTTAAATCCACCTACCTAGGCCTTTCACCAACTTCTTTGCATCCTTGCCCGTGCTGGCGTTCTTGGCGGCTGTGACTTCATCAGCTTCCTCTCCGCTTGCCTCCTCTTCCACCTTATCCGTTTCCAGGATGATGCACTGTTTCTCTATCAGGCTGGCTGCGGAGCCATAGGTGTTGATAATTTCGTCCAGCCGACAACCAAACTCCTCCATGGGGTCCATGTGCTGGCCCTCCTGGGGTAGAGGGACCGGGGTCTCTGCTGTGACTGGGGACGGTGGTGGAGTCACACTGGTCCGGGCTGGGATGACCTCTGCAACAGACTGGACGTTGATCTCCATTCTCACAGATGTGGCTGAGAGGGGACAGAGATATAGGATGTTAGATGTCCTACATAAACAAAAGTCTGTGGACACCACTTCAAATTAGTGGATATTTCAGCCACACTCGTGGCTGACAGGTGTATAAAATCGAGCACACAGCTATGAAATCTCCATAGACAAACATTGGCAATAGAATGGCCTTACTGAAGAGCTCAGTGACTTTAAACGTGGCACTCTCATAGGATGCCACCTTTCCAACAAGTCAGTTCACCAAATTGCTGCACTGGTAGAGCTGCCCCCGTCAACTGTAAGTGCTATTATTGAAGTGGAAACATCTAGGAGCAACAACGGCTCACACAAGCTCACAAATGGGACCACCGAGTGAACTTAACATGTAAAAATCATCTGCAACACTCACTACCGAGTTCCAAACTGCCCCTAGAAGCAACATCAGCACAAGAACCATTGGTCGGGAGCTTCATGAAATGGGTTTCCATGGCCGAGCAGCTTAAGATAACCATGCACAATGCCAAGTGTCAGCTGGAGTGGTGTAAAGTTTGCCGCCATTGGACTCTGGAGAAGTGGAAACACGTTCTCTGGAGTGATGAGTCACACTTCACGATCTGGCAGTCTGACAGACAAATCTGGGTTTGGCGGATGCCTGGAGAACACTGCCTGCCCAAATTCATAATGCCAACTGTAAAGTTTGGCGGAGGAGGAATAATGGGCTGGGGCTGTTTTTCACGGTTTGGGCTAAGCCCCATAGTTCCAGTAAAGGGAAATCTTAACATTACAGCAATGACTTTCTAGAAGATTCTGTGCTTCTAACTTTGTGACAACAGTTTGGGAAAGGCCCTTTCCTGTTTCAGCATGACAATGCCCTCGTGCACAAAGTGAGGTCCATACAGAATGGTTTGTCAAGGTCGGTGTGGAAGAACTTGACTGGCCTGCACAGAGCTCTGACCTCAACCCCATCGAACACCTTTGGGATGAATTGGAACGCAGACTGTGAGCCAGGCCTAATAGCCCAACATCAGTGGCCGGCCTCCCTAATGCTCTTGTGGCTGAATGGAAACCGAAAGTCCCCGCAGCAATGTTCCAACGTCTAGCGGAAAGTTCGATGAGCAGGTGTCCACATAATTTTGGTAAGATAGTGTACTTCTACCCATGTGGCAGATACGGAGACACATTAGAAAACTAACAAACAAACTGACAACTATACTAATAATACTAACTATACTAAAAAGGAACCTGTGTATTAGTGATGCACAGGATGACTCATATCCGCAGGGCGGACAGTTTTAGGGTCATTCAGGTTTGAATAAAGAGAAGCAATGCCTTTAAAAAAATCCATAAATGGATAATTATTGTGCAATTTATATAGGCTTCATTGAGGCTTTTCTTTCACTATTTTAGGCTATCTGGTATTAGTGCATAAGCCTAAACTTCAGGGCTGTAAACGCATCAAATAGCCTACACAGCCAATCCAAATAATGCTTTTGGGAACGGGCAGAAAAACTTAATGTTAATTGCAGGCAAAGCGGACATTGTCCAAGTTTAATTCAATAAGACAAAAGCTGAGAAAGGAGAGTTGAAAATAATGAGAAGGGAGGGCCAGAAAAGTAATGGTTGTAAAACATTTGGTGAAGTGGTAAAAGAGGATGACAGCCTTGCCAGCTATGTTATGTGTCATGATTGTGAGGCGCTAAACAAATCTGACAGTCACAAGACGGAACTTCAAATAGGCCTATAGCATGTAAAGGGAACAGTAGCATACTGTTTAGATTGGTTAAATGAAAACTGAAATCTGGCATTGACTAACCAGAATAACCTACTGTTTTTCTGGCAAACTCCAAAGTCCTCTGATAGTACTAGCCCCGTGCCAATCGACATCCCTGTGTTTTAAGAGAAATAGCTGAGTTTGACAGGTAGCCTATTGCTCACGGTTTGAGCATGAAAACAATAACTGATTTGATGATAAGGACAGATGCTTGGAGACGAGAAGCAAGTACAGGGAGTGAACATTTAATTAATAAACAGACATAAAATAGGACAGAAGAGCGTCTGGACATGAAAAACATAACAACATTAATGCTGACACGGGGATGAAACAGAGGAACAGACACATATAAGGAAGACAATCAAAATGTGAAGGAGTACAGGGGATTCCAATGAAGCGCTAATGCACGTAATTAAGGTGACAGGTGTGCGTAATGATGGGCAGTCTGGCCCCTTTGAGCACCAGGGAGGGGGAGCGGGGGCAGGCGTGATACCTGGGCGAGGCGTAGAAGCCCAATGAGCCGACTGAGGCATGGGAGGCTGATGATCCGGCTGAGGCATGACGTGGGATGGGAACCTGCCGAGGCAACCGAGGCAAGGAAACCTCTCGAGCCAGCTAAGGTGTGGAAGCCCGACGAGCCAACTGAGGCCCCCCGGCAGCGGCACCCGAACCCGACATTACCAAAATAAGCAAAAACAAAAACTCCCTGATGCCTCAAATTGTGGTGTCAGCATTCTGTGAGGACAGGCGCTTGGAGACGAGAAGCAAGTATAGGGAGTGAACATTTAATTAATAAACATATATGAAGCAGGACAGGAGAGCTTCTGGACATAAAAACCATTAATGCTGAAACGGGTATGAAACAGAGGAACAGACAGATATAGGGAAGGCAATCAAAACGTGAAGGAGTACAGGTGAGTCCAATGAAGCGCTGATGCACGTTAAGAAGGTGACATGTGCGTAAAATGATGGGCAGCCTGGCGCCCTCGAGTGCCAGGAAGGGGGAGTGGGAGCAGGCATGACATCGATCATTTTAATGAAGTGCATAGCCTACAGTTGATGTCAGAAGTTGACATACACTTAGGTTGGAGTCATTAAAACCACTCCACAAATTTCTTGTTAACAAACTATAGTTTTGGCAAGTCGGTTAGGACATCTACTTTCTGCATGACACAATTAATTTTTCCAACAATTATTTACAGACAGATTATTTCACTTATAATTCACTGTATCACAATTCCAGTGGGTCAGAAGTTTACATACACTAAGTTGAATGTACGTTTAAACAGCTTGGAAAAATTTTAAAAAGTGATGTCATGGCTTTAGAAGCTTCTGATAGGCTAATTGACATAATTTGAGTCAATTGGAGGTGTACCTGTGGATGTATTTTAAGGCCTACCTTCAAACTCAGTGCCTCTTTGCTTGACATCATGGGAAAATCAAAATAAATCAGCCAAGACCTCAGAAAAAAAATGTAGACCTCCACAAGTCTGGTTCATCCTTGGGAGCAAATTCCAAACACCTGAAGGTACAACGTTCATCTGTACAAACAATAGTACGCAAGTATAAACACCATGGGACCACGCAGCCATCATACAGTGCAGGAAGGAGAGATGAACTCTTACTGACAGTTATGGCTGCTTCGCCTGATGTATTGTTGTCTGTGCCCAATAATGTTTCTACCATGTTTTGTGCTGATGCCATTTGTTGCTACCATGTTGTTGTCATGTTGTGTTGCTACCATGCTGTGTTGTCATGTGTTGCTGCCGTGCTATGTTGTTGTCTTAGGTCTCTCTTTATGTAGCTTTATGTAGTGTTGTTATGTGTGTTTTGTCCTATATAAAAACAAATATATATCTCTGCCCCCTGTCCCCACAGGAGTCTTTTGCCTTTTGGTAGGACATCATTGGGGCGGCAGGGTAGCCTAGTGGTTAGAGCGTTGGAAGGTTGCAAGTTCAAATCCCCGAGCTGACAACGGGTGTTTTATGTGGAGGATGAGGGCCGCAGTAGGTATCTCATATAGGGGGGAGTGAGGCCCTAGAGGGTTTTAGAATAGGCATCAACCAGTGGGTCTTGCGACGGGTATGTGGGTCTTGCGACTGGTATGTTGTTTCCTATAAGGAGCATTGGTGGCAAATCTGATGGTCGAATGGTAACGAACATCTAGCCGCTCGAGAGCACCTTTTCCTGCCAATCTATCAATTACGTCTCAGTAATCTGGTATGGGTTGGATGGTCATCTAAATCAGGGTTAGTTTGGCAGCTGGGGTAAAAGAGGAGCGATTACCATAGAGGAAACCAAGTCAAGATTTAAACCTGCAGTTTTGATGTGTGCTGAGAGAAGGACAATGTACCGTCTAGCCATACTCCCAAGTATTTGTATAAGCTCTAAACCCTCAGCGGTAGTAATCACACCGGTGGGGAGAGGGGCATTCTTCTTACCAAACCACATAAGCTTTGTTTTGGAGGTGTTCAGAACAAGGTTAAGGGCAGAGAAAGCTTTCGGACACTAAGAAAGCTGTGTTGTAGAGCGTTTAACACAACATCCGGGGAGGGGCCAGCTGAGTATAAGACTATCATCTGCATATAAATGGATGAGAGGGCTTTGTACTGCCTGAGCTATGTTGTTGATGTAAATTGAGAAAAGCGTGGGGCCTAGGATTGAGCCTTGGGGTACTCCATTGGTGACAGGCAGTGACTGAGACAGCAGATGTTCTGACTTTATACACTGCACTCTTTGAGAGAGGTAGTTAGCAAACCAGGCCAAAGACCCCTCAGAGACACCAATACTCCTTAGCCGGCCCAGAAGAATGGAATAAAAATAGCAGCACAATATTGCTTAGAATCAACAGCAATGGTGACCTGTGTACCACTTGCCTAAATCTAAAAAAAAATCTCCAAACTGCAATATCTCTTTGTTAATCTAAAAGATGAACATTTTCTGAAACAAAACAAAAAAATGTACATTTGTAATATTTAATCTGATGTTTAAGCTTCTCTTAGACTGAATACTAGGTATAGTATTAATTCTCGGTAAAGTAACTTTCAGTCTGATGCATGTGGAACAAATCACTGTGGGTGGTGAAAAATAGCACAAAACCCAATAGCCTGTCAGGAGTCAGGAAACAATACCAATGTGAGGATTTAAATCTGCCCTGTCACAAATAGACCTCAGGCCCAGCAGCCTCCCTTCCCACTTCTCTATTTGATTTAATACAGAATTAATTTAAAGCATCCAGAGGTTGTTTATCCCTCAGCTCTATTGGTACATGACTGCTCCCTGCTTATCAGGATAAAATTAGCCCTAGTCCCCCCCCCTGCAGCCCCTTTCCCTCTCCCACCCTCCCTGCTTCCAGCGGCACCAGGCACATGGCACCTGTTCTGAGGCCTCACTCTATTTTAGGAGTCTCTAAATATGGTCAAGCTATTTGTTATTCCAGCCACGTAACTGTTGATGTCGATGACGGCACTTTTAATGTAGAAGTGTGAAAAACACAGTTGACATTATGTTCTAAATGTCAACATTCATTCTTTGTTAGCTGATAATACATCTGATGAGATGACATATATATTTTTAAAGACAATGTGTTTCAGTTGATGATTTCGAATAGATCATAACCTCCTCTGATAATGTTGAATAAACAATACAAATCAAAAAACACTGAATAATTCAATGTGACTTCAGACCAAACTAACACAGGAGAATACTTCACCACCAACTCAATTCACCATAATGATACAGAATAGTTAGCTTACACTACATAAGTTACACATGTCACACTAGCACAACACATTTGTCACTATGATCTGAAGTTAACGCCAAAGACAACTCATCAACTTTGTCACCACACATCATGAAGCAGTGTTTTACTAATCATCAGAACTAAACAGAGCAGATAGACATAGCTCAAAGAAAAGTCCACCAAAAACTCAAACTTTACATAGAATTTCTGTACCTGAACAGTGTGTAAAAGTGTTTGGGAAATCCACTTACCAGGTCCAGGGGATAGAAAGAGAAAAGTGAAGAGGGTCCAACAGGACTCTGGTGACTGAGGCAACAGCTGTGACAGGCAAGCACCTCAAAATAACTTCCTGCAACTCAACTCTGCTCACATCAAGTGGAGAAGCTGTCAGCGTATGGGGGGCCACAATAATAGCCTTTCTGATCAGGCTTTGCTGGAGGGCAGCTCAAAGGCCCACCCTTGCCTGTCCTTCCTGGAATCTCCAGGGGCTGTTTTTAAAGAAAGGTTTGATGCAGTTTTACTGTGCAAGTTTGGATTGTCTGGTTATTATAGCTCTTGTTTAGGGCACTGAGTTTTTCCTTACCATGTCACCTAGATGGCTCATAAAGGGCCCAGTTTTTCTATATATGCAAAAGTATTTGGACACCCCTTCAAATTAGTGGATTTGGCTATTTCAGCCACACTCATTGCTGATAGGTGTTTAACATCGAGCACACAGCCACGCAATCACCATAGACAAACATTGGCAATAGAATGGCCTTACTGAAGAGCTCAGTGATTTTCAACGTGGCACCGTCATAGGGTGCCACCTTTCTAACAAGTTAGTTTGTCAAATTTCGCCTTGCTAGAGCTACCCCAGTCAACTGTAAGTGCTATTATTGTGAAGTGGAACACCTAGGAGCAACAACGGCACAGACGTGAAGTGGTAGGCCACACAAGTTCACAGAAGGGGACAGCCGAGTACTGAATTGTCTGTCCTCGGTTGCAACACTCACTACCGAGTTCCAAACTGCCTCTGGAAGCAAAGTCAGCACAAGAGCTATTCGTCGGGAGCTTCATGAAATAGGTTTACATGGCCGAGCAACCGCCATTGGACTGCAGTAGAAATGCATTCTCTGGAATGATGAATCACGCTTCACCGTCTGACCAATGAATATGGGTTTGGCGGATGCCAGGAGAATGCTACCTGCCCGAATGCATAGTGCCAACTATAACGTTTGGTGGAGGAGGAATACTGGTCTGGGTCTGTTTTTCATGGTTCGGATAGGCCCTTTAGTTCCAGTGAAGGGAAATCTTAACGCTCCAGCATACAATGACATTCTAGACAATTCTGTGCTTCCAACTTTGTGACAACAGTTTTGGGAAGGCCCTTTCTTATTTCAGCATGAGAATGCCCCCAAAGTGAGGTCCATACAGAAATGGTTTGTGAAGATTGGTGTGGAAGAACTTGACTGGCCTGCACAGAGCCCTAACCTCAAACCCATCAAACACCTTTGGGATGAATCGGAACAGCGACTGCGAGCCAGGCCTAATCACCCTACATCGGTGGCCAACCTCACTAATGATCTTGTGGCTGAATGGAAGTAAGTCCCCATAGCAATGTTCCAGCATCTTGATTTTTAATGCACATGATTTTGGAATGAGATGTTCGATGAGCACATAATTGTGGTCATGTAGTGCATCATGTGGTCATGATAACCTCCTCCCCTGGCACTAGTTAAAGCTTATGTTGTGTTGCGACCGCTGTAAAAACGGCCATGTCTCATGTTATATAGAAGTATTTAATAGAGCTGTTTGTAGGACTCATACAAATGTGTATACATTTAATCCAATGGAATATATGATGGACATCAGCTATCAACATTTACAGGAGGCAGCCAAAATGGCACTGGGCCATCTAAATGACCTCTTTTTAATTAAAACTTTTATGGAATGACTCCCGATGATGAGCATTTAACTGCTCCAGAGTGCATTTTGTAACTGCGTTGGCGCCCTGATTTACCACCAGCTGCAACACTACTTCTACTTCTTGCCAAGTCATAAATGTTAATTATTTCATTTCATGGATTTCATGTGGAAGTTTTGCCTCTGCACCATCTATTTCATAGGCCAGCACTGAACTGTATATTTAAAATAAACTGTATGTAGCTACTGACCCCGAACCCTCTATATGGTCATATTCAATGACTGGCTAAATGGCAATTCAGATTCATCTGATTGATGTGGATTGACTGAGCAGAAGAATATGTTGAATCCTACTGCTGGACTGGGATTAGAATCCTAAATCTAATTATTCAGAACATGATTGAGGTGGCCAGGATTGGGGTGGGGGATGGGGCACTATCTCAGCAGCTTGACAGTATGTTGAGGTTGATAGTGAAAGCCATGGCTTGTCTGTTGTACTGCACAGTATCCTACTTCACTAGTGCCCTACATTCAGGCTATGCTCAAACCCTGCACCCCAACCCAACATATATATTTTTAAAGCCTTTCGTGAACTCCCACTTGAATTTTCCCCCCTACTAGCTCTGACTTTGCTGATAACTACTTTATTGAGGGAAAACTTACTTCCCATGACTGTGACATGTGGTTGTCCCGTCTAGCTATCTTAAGATGAATGCAGTAAGTGTAAGTCGCTCTGGATAAGAGCATCTGCTAAAGGACCACAAATGAAATGTACAGTGCATTTGGAAAGTATTCAGAAGCTTTGCATTGTTTCTGAAAGTTTAATTTAGCTATGAATGAAGATGTGTGGAAAACAACGGAACTCTGGATCTAATGGAGAACAAAGGAACAAAATCTGCTGTGGGGAGACAAAACTCAACACTGAAAACTTTGGAACTCAAGAACTCAGATACCTGTGTCAACACCTGCTAGCAACCAGCCAGCTAGCTAGCTAACTAGGTTGCAATGGATCCCGCTTCACCTGGATTATAACTAACAAATGTTTCCAGCGCTGTAGACGCAGTGTCTTTTACGTACTTGTCTGTGACAATATTGACAATCTGGAGTTCCAATGCGGCAGTTGTTTGCTAGCGGAGGACTACAGGAATGAGGTAGCTATGCTTAACATACAGATCTCAATTCTGAAGGAAGCAAATGTAAAGCCCCCTTTACTAAGAACAGTAAAGCACCCTTTACTGGCTCAAATAGCCAACCAATCGGCCTGTTACCAACCCTTAGTAAACTTTTGGAAAAAATTGTGTTTGAACATGTACAATGCTATTTTACAGTAAACAAATTGACAGCAGACTTTCAGCATGCTTATTGGGAAGGACATTCAACAAGCACAGCACTTACACAAATGACTGATGATTGGCTGAAATATATTGATGATAAAAAATATTGTGGGGGCTGTTTTGTTAGACTTCAGTGCAGCTTTTGACATTATCAATCATAGTCTGCTGCTGGAAAAATGTATGTGTTATGGCTTTACACCCCCTGCTATATTATGGATAAAGAGTTACCTGTCTAACAGAACACAGAGGGTGTTCTTTAATGGACACCCATCCAACACAATCCAGGTAGAATCAAGAATTCTCCAGGGCAGCTGTCTAGGACCCTTACTTTTTTCAGTTTTTACTAACGACATGCCACACTGGCTTTGAGTAAAGCCAGTGTGTATATGTATGCGGATGACTCAACACTATACACGTCAGCTACTACAACAAGTGAAGTGACTGCAAACACTTAACAAAGAGCTGCGGTTAGTTTCAGAATGGGTGGCAAGGAATAAATGAGTCCTAAATATTTCAAAAACTAAAATTATTGTATTTGATACAAATCATTCACTAAACCCTAAACCTGAACTAAATATTGTAATGAATAATGTGGAAATTGAGCAAGTTGAGGGGACTAAACTGCTTGGAGTAACCCTGGATTGTAAACTGTCATGGTCAAAACATATTGATACAATAGTAGTTAAGATGGGGAGAAGTCTGTCCATACTAAAGCAATGTTCTGCCTTCTTAACAGCACTATCAAAAAGGCAGGCCCTACAGGCCCTAGTTTTGTTGCACCTGGACTACTGTTCAGTTGTGTGGCCAGGTGCCACAAAGAGAGACTTAGGAAAATTGCAATTGGCTCAGAACAGGGCAGCACAGCTGGCCCTTAGAGAGCTAACATTAATAATATGCATGTCAGTCTCTCCTGGCTCAAAGTGGAGGAGAGATTGACTTCATCACTACTTGTATTTGTGAGAGGTTTTGACATGTTGAATGCACCGAGCTGTCTGTTTGAACTACTGGCACACAGCTCAGACACCCATGCATACCCCACAATACATACCAACAGAGGTCTCTTCACAGTCCCCAAGTCCTAAACAGACTATGGTAGGCGCACAGAACTAAATAGAACCATGACTACATGGAACTCTATTCCACATCAAGTAACTCATTCAAGCAGTGCAATTAGATTTAAAAAGAATATAAAAATACACCTTATGGAACAGCGGGTACTGTGAAGCAAAGAAGAATGGGAGAAACTCCCCAAATACCAAGCTTGTAGCGCCATTTATTTATTTATTTTCTTCAACCTTTATTTAACTAGGCATGTGGCCTCTGTCGTGACGTTGCTATCATTAATGCGATGATGGCTATTCATTGAATAATTACATACCACGTTCAATTATTACGCAATTAAATTAATCATATAACAATTAATTAAGTAGTAATCTGCGGCACCACGGGGAAAGTTTTTTTTAACGAGTTACCGTTTCCCCAATTAACTAAAATATTAGAATATCACGATATACTCTCCCGTCATCCATCAATCATTTGCTCCTATTTCAGTCTGAACGTTGTAATATCCTATAAATCTGCATGAACCCGAGTCTCCATGATGAATCAGCTTACAGAAATTGGCTTAATTGTTTATTTACTAACTAATGAAATAATCACACAGGAATACATAAACACACACACAGTATAGTATTGAATATTAACATAATGCAACGAAAAGTCCCTAGTGGACTAACCCAATATGATGTCTGGTTACACAACAAAAGGGGGTGGGGAACAAAAGTGCAGGAGAAGGAGAGACAAAGGAATTCAGCTGTCATACATGCAGTTGTATAATATGCTCATCGTAAATGTGGATATTTAGCACCCTAACAACCGCTCATTTGGATTTAGGATTGCAACACATATTTATGCTTGTATGTCTTTGTCGTCTCTCTCTGTTGAAAATGCCCGATCAGTCTGTGGAGTCAGTCAATAGAACTTCTCTGGTTGTGTAAGTCTCTGGTTGTCCACCAGAGGTCACCATGTCCTTTGTAGTTGTAGTAGGTTGGTCTATGAGTGTCTGTTAGAACAGATCTTCCAGAGGTGTACCACGTGGTATTCAGCTGGTCTCGTCCTTCACTCTGTTTGTTTAGAATAGATACCCTAGAGAGACCTATAATGGTGAGAGGAAATTGTTCTTTGTCTCTCGTCTTAGATCGAGTTTCCTAGGCTAACAGCTGCAGACTGAATGTTCCTGTGTAGCCTTCTTCTTTGAGAGAGAGTTTCAGAGGGTCTTACCATTTTCTGGTATTGTAGTTTCAAACCATTTTGCCATATTCCGCTCGCGCTGTAGTTCGACTGGTCTTTAGTTTTAAACCTTTTCTCAGCAGTGTAGCCACCTCTTCACACTATCTGGTCTGGTAGAAATGTTCTTCTTCTCTGTTGAAAGTTTCAGAGTTTCTAACCATTCGTACCTTTCATCGGGCACGCTTGTCTAATGTAGAGTCTAACCATTTTAAACGTCCGGCTTACCGTCCGTATACTGGTCTATAGAGATTCCAACCATTTCTACGTGTGGATGGTCCTCACGTTCTCTGGTCTAATGTAAATTTTGTTAGCTGTCCTTTTATGCCCTTGTCTTGGAGGGCGGTTCCATCACGCTGCCACAAGGTCTGTGCTCACATGTGCGTGCTTACTGACTGGGTAAAACTTTACATGAAAAACAATTATCTCATTTAGAAGGCTAAAATCACATTTCATCTTTTCACAAATAGTTTCATATTTAATCATATAAGTTCCACAACATTTAGATGTAACTGGGACATATACATTTGTAGATTTACCGTTATTTGGTTATACTGTCCTTAATAATATCACACAACAACAACTGATCTGACATAATTGTTCTTTAACTCCCTCCCGACCAATTCCCACATTATTTGTGTTGGGAATATTGTCTCAAAGTTCAGCCTTTTGATGTTACAGTACTGCAAAGTCTCTCTCTGTTGTAACAAAGGGATTTTTAAATTCCATTTCTGCAGAGTGGGAGAGAGAGTTCCTGCAAGGTATTTATGACAGTCATAAAACTGGCCAACTTCCCCCCCTTCCTCTCTGGTGGTGGAGTCGGGGCTCTCTATGATCCTTACTTAGGAGGGAAAGTTATGACACCTCCATCATACCCAAGAAGACTCAAGGCTGTAATTTCTGCCAAAGAAGCTTCAACAATGTACTGAGTAAAGGGTCTGAATACTTATGAAAATGTGATATTTCAGATTTGTTTTATTATTGGCAAAGATTTCTAAAAACCTGTTTTTGCTTTGTCATTATGGGGTATCGTGTGTAGATTGATGAGGGACAAAAAAACAATTTAATCCATTTTAGAATAAGGCTGTAACGTAACAAAATGTGGAAGGATCTGAATACTTTCTGAATGCACTGTAGCCATCAGCAGAGAGCATCAGAAAATCTACCAAGCCAGCATTCACATGTACTTGCTAATGCGAGATAATTGCGATAGCAATACTGATCTTAGGGAGGCCATCAGTCTGTATAATGGGAAATATAACTCTCAATGTCCTCCATGGATTGAGTACTTTATAAATGTCTCACTAATTACAACACAGAGAGAGAGAGAGAGATTTTTACATTGCGCTCAAGGCTTAATTATATCAATGAGTGCTTGCAGCTCAATTGTTTATAATGTCCTCCACCTCAAAGAAAAGATGTATTGGATGATGTATTGGTAGACAGCAAATTAACCTTGGTTGTAGCTTTTCATCTATACTGAACACAATTATAATTCAATATGTAAAGTGTTGGTCCCATGTTTCATAAGCTGAAATAAAAGATCCCAGAAATTGCCCATGTGCACAAAAAAGCTTATTTCTCTCAAATGTTGTGCACAAATTTGTTTACATCGCTGTTAATGAGCATTTCTCCTTTGCCAAGATAATCCATCCACCTGACAGGGGTGGAATATCAAATAGCTGATTAACAGCATGTGTAACCAGTGTGAAATGACTAACTAGTTAGCGGGGTGCGTGCTAATAGTGTTTCAATCAGTGACATCACTCGCTCTGAGACCTTGAAATAGTTGTTTCCCTTGCTCTGCAAGATCCGTGGCTTTTGTGGAGCGATAGGTAACGATGCTTCGAGGGTGACTGTTGTCGATGTGTGCAGAGGAGCCCAGGTAGGGGCGAGGAGAGGGACGGAAGCAATATTGTTACACATGATCATTCCACAGTTGCACTTTGTACTAGGGACAATCCACTTTAAAATGTGCCGTTTTGTCACACAACACAATACCACAGACGTTTCAATTTGAGGGAGTGTGCAATTGGCATGCTGACATCAGGAATGTCCACCACAGCTGTTGCCAGAGAATTGAATGTTAATTTCTCTACCATAAGCTGCCTCTAATGTCGTTAGACACTGGCCTCACAACCGCAGACCAGGACCTCTGATTCCGGCTTCTTCACCAGCAGGATTGTCTGAGACCAGTCACCCAAACAGCTGATGAAATTGTGGAGTATTTCTGTCTGTTATAAAGCCCTTTTTTGGGGAAAAACTCATTCTGCTTGTCTGGGCCTGGCTCCCCGGCCCATAGATTAAGGCCTAATATATCTATTCCACTTTGTTTACATACCCTTTACTCATCTCATATGTATATACTGACTGATTCTACTGCATTTGTGAACTGTAATCACTCATTCAATATCTTTATGTACATATTGTTTATCCCTTTATACTTTTGTTAAGTGTCAGATTTAACATTCACAATTTGTAACCATCTTTCTGTTAGATTAAATGAAATGTAAATGTAATTGACTGATTTCCTTGTGAACTGTAACTCAGTAAAATCGTTGAAATTGTTGCATTTATATTTTTGTTCAGTCTAGATTTAACGTCACACTTAACCATCTTTCTGTTAGATTGATCAAAGGCGTTTGTCATATTAAACTGATTCAATGTATAGGGAGCCCAGAAACAAAATAATGTGCTATAAATAAATATTATACATTTATTTATCTATGTCAAAAGTCTGTAATAGACCAGAAACTATTAAGTATCTGTGGTTAGTTTATTCATTAACAAAATCCATTATGTCTTCCATGTACTTTTCAGAAGGTTGCTTTCATATTCGCTTTGCTCCGACTGACACTATATGACAACATTACTTACTGCTCGGCACCAGTATAATTGGCACAATCAAACATTCCGTAGTCAACTGTGGACCTGCTCCGTCTTGCCAACTCATATTCCAGTGCTGCAGTAGCTGTTATAAAAGGTAGGATACCCTGAGTGCATGTTACATAAGCAACAGAGATCTAAAGCAGTGCTTTAATTTGACCCAAGGTGACTCTTTCCTTTTCATGGAGTTGAGTTGGAGTCCTGCAGTATGTGCAGTGAATTTGTAAATGAAGCGCAAAGAAAGCTTTGTGGTATGATTTCAGAAAAACTTTGGGACAGAAAGCAATTGCTTGTTTAAATCAAACATAATGTAGACCAACAATCAGATGATCCGACCATGAAAGCTGACTATATGTTTGATCTGGTATTTCATGTATTTTATCTCCACTGGTCTTAGATGTGGCAAATATGTACATGCTTTTTCATCTTTGGGGATATTAACTGTGTATTTCTCTTGATCAATGTCAATCTACATTCTGTTTCTGTCTCCTACAGCATTACAGGCCCTAGCTGCTCCTCTCCTCCTCCTCTCATATCAGATTCATTGGGAACCAAGACACTCTCCTGCTTTAACACTCCAGAGAACCTGAACATGTCATTAAAGAAAGATAAGTTGGAGAGATACACTCCACTGACTTCCTTGACAGTGTATCTTGTATGTGCAAGATGAAAGTGGCACTGTTATGCAGTTCTCCATGTGTATTTTGAATGTATAACTCCTCTGCAACGTGACTCCTCTCCAACATGATGCCTCAGAAACAGAATGTAGATTGACATTGATCAAGAGAGATACACAGTATAAAAATCCCAAAGATGAAAAAGCATGTACATATCTGCCACATCTAAGACCAGTGGAGATACAATACATTAAATATTGCTGGTGCTGGGTACAAATAGAATTGAAGGCAAACCAGAGGGATCTGCACTATCCAAGGTACTCTCTCTCACCTTGGGATGGAAAGAAGAAGAGGCATAGTGCTCCTCCTGAGCACTATGCCTCCAGGGTGAGAGAGAGTACCTTGGATAGTGCAGATCCCTCCGGGTTGCCTTTAATTCTATTTGTACCCAGCATAACCCATCAGTTTCCAAACAGTGGCAGGGTTAGGGTGTTGAAAGTACAGATTGGTTCTTTAAATGGTGGGGATTAAGTCTTCAACAAAAAATCTGTGCACACCTGTGAGCAAAATTAATCACAAACCATTTAGCCTTTTTTAAGGACAGGTAATTGTATTCCTTCTACTAGAAACTGTAAACATACAAATCAGGGCTTGTTTGCACACTCGACAAGGTGTTAATGGCACACAGACTGACCAGCAGAGCAATAGCTATGGGTTTTGGCATAATGATACTCCTCTTCACTGTAATACATCCCTGCCAACTGTCCCTAAGACAGTTCTTTGTCTATATGAAGAATCATGGTCGGTCTGAAGCTGAGGTATATTGAGGTAAATCTGGAATGTTGGGAGCCAATAGAGCTTCTCATTTTGTCTAAGTGAAATTAATATACAGTGCATTCGGAAAATGTTTTCAGACCCCTTGACTTTTTCCACATTTTGTTACTTTACAGCCTATTCTAAAATGGATCAAATAAAATAAAATTCCCATCAATCTACACACAATACCCCATAATGACAAAGTGAAAACAGGTTTTTAGAATGTTTTGCAAATGTATTAATATAAAAAACAGATATATCTTATTTAGATAAGTATTCAGACCCTTTGCTATGAGACTCAAAACTGAGCTCTGGTGCATCCTGTTTCCATTGATCATTCTTCAGATGTTTCTACAACTTGATTAGAGTCCACCTTTGGTAAATTCTATTGATTGGACATGATGTGGAAAGGCACACACCTGTCTATTTAAGGTCCCACAGTTGACAGTGTATGTCAGTGCAAAAACCAAGCCATGAGGTCGAAGGAATTGTCCATAGAGCTCCGAGACAAGATTTTTGTCGAAGCACAGATCTGGAGAAGTATACCAAAAAATGTCTGCAGCATTGAAGCTCCCCAAGAACGCAGTGGCCTCCATCATTCTTAAATGGAAGAAGTTCAAATTCCATTTCTGCAGAGTGGGAGACTCTTCCTAGAACTGGCTGCCCGGCCAAATTGAGCAATCAGGGGAGAAGGGCCTTAGTCAGGGAGGAGACCAAGAACCCAAAGGTCACTCTGACAGAGCTCCAGAGTCCCTCTGTGTAGGTGGGAGGACCTTCCAGAAGGACAACCATCTCTGGAGCACTCCACCAATCAGGCCTTTATGGTAGAGTGGCCAGACTGAAGCCACTCCTCAGTAAAAGGCACATAAAGACTCTCAGACCATGAGAAACAAGATTCTCTGGTTTGATGAAACCAAGATTGAACTATTTGGCCTGAATGCCAAGCGTCACGTCTGGAGGATACCTGGAACCATCCTTACAGTAAAGAATGGTGGTGGCAGCATCAAGCTTTGGGGATGTTTTTCAGCTGCAGGGACGGGGAGACGAGTCAGGATTGAGAGAAAGATGAATGGAGCAAAGTACAGAGAGATCCTTGATGAAAATGCTCCTCAGACTGGGGTAAATGTTCACCTTCCAACAGCACAACAACCCTAAGCACACAGCCAAGACAATGCAGGAATGGCTTCGGGACAAGTCTCTGAATGTCCTTGAGTGGCCCAGCCAGAGCTCAGACTTGAACCCGATCGAACATCTCTGGAGAAAACAACTGAAAATAGCTGAGCAGCAACGCTGCCCATCCAACCTGACAGAGCTTGAGCAGATCTGCAGAGAAGAATGGGAGAAACTCACTAAATACAGGTGTGCCAAGCTTGTAGTGTCCTACCCAAGAATAATCAAGACTGTAATTGCTGCCAAAGGTTCTTCAACAAAGTACTGAGTAAAGGGTCTGAATACTTATGTAAATGTAATATTTCAGTTTTTTATTAGTAATACATTTGCTAAAAACGATTTAATCAATTTTAGAATAAGGCTGTAACGTAACAAAATGTGGAAAAAGTCAAGAGGTCAGAATACTTTCCAAATGCACTGTATACTTAACAAAAATATAAACGCAACTTGTAGTTGTTGGTGTTGGTCCCATGTTTCATGAGCTGAAATAAAAGAGCCCAGAAATGTTCCATATGCACAAAAAGTATATTTCTCTCAAATGTTGTGCACAAATTTGTTTACATCCCTGTTCGCGAGCATTTCTCTTTTGCCAAGATAATCCACCCACCTATCAGGCGTCGCATATCAAAAAGCTGATTAAACATCATGATCATTACACAGGTGCACCTTGTGCTGGGGGGTCAATAAAAGGCCACTCTAAAATGTGTGGTTTTGTCACACAGCACAATGCCACAGATGTCTGCAGTTTTCAGTGAGCATGCAATTGGCATGCTGACTGCAGGAATGTCTAACAGAGCTGTTGCCAGATAATTGAATGTTCATTTCTCAACCATAAGCCGCATCCGTCATTGGCAGTACATCCAACCGACCTCACAACAACAGGTCATGTGTAACCACGCCAGCCCAGGACCTCCACATCCGGCTTCTTCACCTGCAGGATCATCTAAGGAGGGGTGTGGGGTGGAGGTGGGGGGTTGCTGAGGAGTATTTTTGTTTGTATTAAAGCCCTTTTGTGGGGAAAAACTCCCTCTGATTGGCTGGGCCTGGCTCCCCAGTGGGTGGGCCTATGCCCCCCCCAGGCCCAGCCATGGCTGCGCCCCTGTGAAATCCATATATTAGGGCCTAATGAATTCATTTTAAATTTACTGATTTCCTTCTATGAACTGTAACTCAGTAAAATCTTTGAAATTGTTGCATGTTGTGTTTACATTTTCGTTCAGTATAATTAAAGGGATTGCACAGCACACTTCACAAAGACAAGTGTCTATTGCTAACCTAGTGTATTGATGTGTCAATTTAGTTTTTTATAGTCTGACACCAATTTCAGGAATTACTGCAATGCAATTTACTGATAACCCTTCAACTATTCAGTCTCTCCCTGCTAACAATTCAAGCTTCTTTTAAAAGTGTGTCCTCTGAATCTAATCCTTTCTTTGTTATGAAAGGGATGACTGATTTGGAAATGGGGGAAAAAACTCAAGGACAATACAGGGTAGATTGCCTCTGGGATGAATGAGTCTCCACTTCAATATTCTGTAAAAATCTCACCTGGGACTCATCTCCCTGCACTTTTATTAGTCTCAATTATTGATTTAAGCCATGTTTAAAATTCTCTTCAAATTAACTCCCTGTAATAGATACATAAATTAGGAGTGAACAGTCAGTAGTATAATTGCCTTAGCTGAGAAACGGTTCAGGTCTCATCAGACAGTGAGAGAGAGCTCAACAGATGAAGCCACCGAACATTAGCATGGTAAAGGTTAGACGCCTGCAGTGTAACATCTCAGGGATCATTCCATAATCTCATTGAGTACTTCCTAGTGGCACTCCAGTCTCATTTTCACCTCATTTAACACCTGATTTACTTAACAAAAGGCACATCTCAATAGGTGGTCCAGGTAAGTCATGACATAGCACAAGTGTGTGTGTGTGTGTGGGGGGGGTTCTCTGTTGCTCCTAAATTGTTCCTCAAGCACTTCCCATCAAACCAACTCCTTGAAGTTTGCAGTTGTGTCTAAAAGACCATTTTGCTCAAAATATATATAGTTTTTTACCCTGTAGTGTGTGTGTGTGTGCTTTACTGTATTTATATCGCTTTTCAACAGTGAATGTTTACAAATCACTGGAGGACGTTTGTATGTGTTTGGTTCCTCTCTCTCTCGCACCATTAAGGATCCATAGAAACAGGTATTATGGACTGAAAAGTCTAAATGTCATTTCATAGTTCATTGTCATCCAAGGAAAGTGTTAAATCTTTTAATTTTTAAATCTTATTTACAGTTTGGTGAAAACAATAAGAGTGTACTTATTAACTAGCTTGAAAATAAGACCGACCTTTTACAATCAGCATTCAATGGCAGTGCCTTCTTACATGGCATATCAAGCATAACTAAAAACAGTATCACATTAGATCATTGTCCAATATCTGCAGTCGTATCATTGTAAATAATAAATAACACAGGTGTGTTATCTTGGTTTCAAGGACAAAGTGAAACTCTCATTGCACTGTATTTCTATGCATGCATAGTTTCAATCTCAGGGATGCAAAACACTAGACTTCTTTGTAATACCTATTTAATAAGTACTAGAATTGTTTGGTGGTTGGGCATTTTTAGGCTGTATGCATCATTAGTGGTTAGTCTCAGAACTACACTCGTAGAACAAAAAGGTGCTATCTAGAACCTAAGAGTGTAGTATTTCCTCACAACAACACTAACCAGGCACCAAAGACGTGGATGTCGATTAAGGCAGCCCCCCGCACTTCTCTGATTCAGAGGAGTTGGGTTAAATGCAGAAGGCACATCTCAGTTGAATGCATTCAGTTGCACAACTGACTAGGTCTCCCCCTTTCCTTAACTACAACTTTGGGCCCATGTGAACCAAACTGAAATCTGAATGTAAAAGGATAGTTGTTTTTGTCCTGCCACTATGCAAAAGTATGCAACAACAAACCCCACAAATTGAAAACACATGGAACGGATGCCAACACCCACAATCACACCATGTTCACTTCAGTATTGCACTTCACCTGCTTTATTAATGTTTGCAAATTAAAATAGAATAAATTACAAAAATACTGTCCAACTTTCCTGGAAAGCTTCAACACAGTAGTATTGCCATGTATCGCATACACTAAATAAGCACAGTGGTGTCAATTCTCAGAACTGATGAGGAAGAAAACATCCTGTGAAATTATACTCTCTACCTTGATAACATTCCACACCATTTATTGTCCACAAAGGAAAGAGCAGGGGGGAGGGGGCCGGGTATTCAGGCAAGAAGTATCCTTTTTCCAAAGACAATATTTTGTCTCACTCTTTCTACCAGACAGGTCCCATTTAAGCATGTGGACAATACGCACACCTCAACACATCACTCCCTCTGTTATTGAAGGATCCACATCTCTCCTACAATTAACCTTTACAATAACCAAGACAGCCAAGTTCACTCACACCGCATCCTGGCTGGGATACAAGCAATGTTAGAAAGACATTTGCAGGGGAGAAGAGAAAAAAAACAAGTTGCAGTTCTCTTCCATGATAGACAAATCATTTTACATTACAGATATCTGATAAGTATATCGCAACAAAATTTTACAGTATATTATTGTAGGGAACAATGACACAGCACTTGTCTAGAAGCATGTTTCTTAACCACTTAGATCATTTAGAATATGGTTCATTTGCAATTCATAATAATTCAACATCTTCTGTCATCCAAAATGTTTGAATGAGGCAGGAAAATAAATATACCAAGCACACCATTGTACATCTCTATTTTCTTTGAGGACTATTCAAATAAGCAGACAGCTCTACTCGGGTAGGTTTTCTTGATTTCCCATGTTCAGTTGTTAAATTAGGTAAGGATGCATTTCATGGATTTGAAGATTTTCCTTCTGACAGACTCGATTGAGATTGTAGTGCATTCCTACTCAAACAGACTCATTTCCATGATGTCTGCAGTGTACGCCTGTTACCTTCCAAATATTAGAGGAATGTATTGAAGTATAGCCTACATGTTTGAATGGTTCTCCATTGGTATATTGCAGATCTCTCTCCAATGCTTGAGTTTAAGAGACAAACAGGAATGATTTAAAGTCTGTTTGAGTAGATGACTGGATAAGTCCACTTGCTGAGATTTAACAACTCACTCGGCTTGGCTGTTGCTTACATACGAAGTCTGTCATGAAATCAAACTCGTTCTGTCCTAACCACAGCTCAGGTAGCTCCTTTATTCGGTCCAGGCCCATCTCAATGACCAGAGACATCAAGACCTCCTCATCAATAAAGTCCGTGTCAATGACGTTGGGGGGCAGTATTGCAGCAGGCAAATGGTGCGCCTGTGGAGGCAAACTGGACGTGCTGTGTTTCGCGTTGCCATCTCTGAACTGTTGTCCTGTCCCGTTAAGCTGATGATTCGCAGGATGCAACTCATGCATATAATGATGATGAGACGGATGTGTATGGTGGCTGTAGTACTGCGTGTTGAGCTTTTGTAACTGCATACTTGCCGCGAGCTGTCCTTGAGTGGGGACGGCGGCGGTGGGTCCCACAAATTGAGAGCTATAGCGCGCACCGGGAGGCATGTTTCCGTTTGGGTGTCCAGCGTTTACATTTGCATTCCCCGAACCCACAGAATGTCGAATTCCGTGGTTAGATGTTACACTTCCCCCTCCGTAGTGCAAATGATCTCCCATAATACCAGTAGTGTAGCCATGCTGCTGTTGCTGCTGTTGTTGTTGCTGATGGTGTAATGGGTTCGAGAACTGCCCCATGCCCATTCTGCGTGCTGGGTGGTGATGGTGGAGACCATTAATAGCTTCAGGGAATCGTCCATGGTTCATTGCCATCATGCGGTCTACCATTCCCCAAGCTGTCACAAATTAAAAAATAAAATTACATTTGCATCGACAGGATAAGACACACATCATTAGTTTATCCAATAAATTACGCACAATGAAAGTGGAAAGGATTATCACCCAGTAAATAGTCTTGCTGTTAAAGCCTTCAAATGATCAAATTACAAAGTATTTACAAGCATACTTCCCATGCAAAACATTAATATTAAACACTATGTATAAAACGTAACTGCAGACTGGTTCACAATAATAACAGAGCTGCAAGGTTGTATCAAATGTCTCCCGTGATATTGTAATTACTTTTTTTCAGTGTATAAATTTCCCGCAGGTCACTCCTAGGCTGTTGTCCATACACAAAACTTGACTGGATCCCTTGGATGTGGTTCCGCTGTCAGCACAACACGAGTAACTATATCAGTCCAGTTTATGCGATATGTAGTCCCAACTCAGTGAACACTGTGCATTCTGAAAACCAAGATAGCGTACTTTCAACCTAAGCTCAGAAAAAAATAAAAAACTGTTTCAAGCGCCCTCGCCCAGTGCTGATATACTATACAACCAGTCATGGGCGGAGCGAGCCAAATCTTGAATCTGACGAGACGAAAGTCTGGATTCAGGATCGCAAAAAATGTGGAGCAGAGCCTTCGCCACCCTCCCGCCCCAATCGCCTTCCGCGTTCACAGCAGAAACATCGAGGCACATTACCTCATTGCAGCTATTTTTGTTTAAGGCAAGAGTGGGAAAACATGAACTCACTTTTCACAGCTTTGGAAAGTTCAACATGCATAGAAGCTGTTCCCCAATTTTGCGCAAAGAGGTGAGAAAATGACCAAATGCACAGATTATTAGGCTATCTATTGACTCCTAAAACTGTCCAGGATCTATACATGTACCAATTCATAAAACTATATCATTAGGATACGCGTGGATGTGTTATCCACGAGTTTATCAACCTTCATAATTATAATTACAGAATCAACTATCCTGAATCATAATGTTAAGAATGACAATGAGATGCCCTGTTAAGGTAGGCTATAAGTATACAGAATACAACACTTTAACAGTGTAGATTTAATTTGTATTAATAAGCGTTTTTATATCAGTATTTGACATTTCTGACATGTTGAGAGACACACGAATACAGTTGTAAGAGTGGAAACAATCCAATGCTTTTGGAGCCTTTGCTGGTTCCATGTTTTATGAATATCCAAACGCCTCTGCAGGCGTGCGGTACGTGCGCCCTGCTCCTAGCGGTTGTCACCGATGTTTTGATCAGCCAAACTCATGCTCAGTGCTCTGTAAACAAACCTGATCACCTCAACCAATGTACTGTTTTGCCTCAAACCTGACTATGCTCACTGCTGTGCACAAAAACATATCCTGTTGCTTCTCCTGAGGGTACAAAGCACATGCGGCTGCTGAGTGGAGGACAGCTCATAATAATGGCTGGAATGGAGCAAATGGAATGGCATCAAACACATGGAAACAATGTGTTTGATATATTTTATACCATTCCCTTGATTCGGCTCCAGGCATTACCACGAGCTCGTCCTCCCCAATTAAGGTGCCACCAACCTCCGGTGGTACAATTCAAATCAAATTTTATTGGTCATGTACATACACATGGTTAGCAGATGTTAATGTGACTGTAGCGAAATGCTTGTGCTTCTTGTTCTGACAGTGCAGTAATATCTAACAAGTAATCTAACAATTCCACAACAACTACCTAATACACACAAATCTAAAGGGATGGAATAAGAATATGTACATATAAATATATGGATCAGCGATGACCAAGTGGCATAGACAAGATGCAATAGATGGTATAAAATACAGTATATACATATGAGATGAGTAGTTTAAGATATGTAAACATTATTAAAGTGGCATTATTTAAAGTGACTAGTGATCCATTTATTAAAGTGGCAATGATTTCAGGCCTGTGTGTAGGCAGCAGCCTCTCTTTGTTAGTGATGGCTGTTTAACAGTCTGATGGCCTTGAGATAGAAGCTGTTCTTCAATCTCTCGGTCCCAGCTTTGATGCACCTGTACTGACCTTGCCTTCTGGATGGTAGCAGGGTGAACAGGCAGTGCCTCGGATGGTTGTTGTCCTTGATGATCTTTTTGGCCTTCCTGTGACATTGGGTGGTGTAGGTGTCCTGGAGGGCAAGTAGTTTGCCCCCGGTGATGCGTTGTACAGACCGCACCACCCTCTGGAGAGCCTTGCGGTTGAGGGTGGTGCAGCTGCCGTACCAGGCGGCGATACAGCCCTACTGGATGCTCTCAATTGTGCATCTGTAAAAGTTTGTGAGGGTTTTAGGTGACAAGCCAAATTTCTTCAGCCTCTTGAGGTTGAAGAGGCGCTGTTGTGCCTTCTTCAACACACTGTCTGTGTGGGTGGACCATTTCAGTTTGTCCGTGATGTGTACGCCAAGGAACTATCCACCTTCTCCAATGTTGTCCCATCGATGTGGATAGGGGGTGCTCCCTCTGCTGTTTCCTGAAGTTCACGATCATCTCCTTTGTTTTATTGACGTTGAGTGAGAGGTTGTTTTCCTGACCCCACACTCTGAGTGCCCTCACTTCCTAACTGTAGGCTGTCTTGTTGTTGTTGGTAATCAAGCCCACTACTGTTGTGTCGTCTGAAAACTTGATGATTGAGTTTGAGGCTTGCATGGCCATGCAGTCATGGGTGAACAAGGAGTACAGGAGGGGGCTGAGCACGCACCCTTGTGGGGACCCAGTGTTGAGGATCATCGAGGTGGAGATGTTGTTTCCTATCTTCACCACCTGGAGGCGGCCCGATCAGAAAGTCCAGGACCCAATTGCACAGGGCAGGGTTGAGACCCAGGGCCTCAAGCTTAATGATGAGCTTGTAGGGAACTATGGTGTTGAATGCTGAGCTGTTGTCAATGAACACCATTCTTACATAGGTATTCCTCTTGTCCAGATGGCGAATAGGGCAGTGTGCAGTGTGATGTGGACCTGTTGGGGCGGTATGCAAACTGAAGTGGGTCTAGGGTGGCAGGTTAGATGGAGGTGATATGATCCTTGACCTGTCTCTCAAAGCACTTCATGATGACAGAAGTGAGTGCTACGGGGCGATAGTAATTTAGTTCATGGGGCACTTTCAGTTCTGTGCGAATGCCGCCATCTATCCATGGTTTCTGGTTAGGGTAGGTTTTAATAGTCACATTGTGTACAACATCTCCAATGCACTTCCTTATAAACTCACTCACTGAATCAGCATATAAATCAATGTTATTCTCTGAGGCTGCCTGGAACATTTCCCAGTCCGTGTGATCAAAACTATCCTGAAGCATGGATTCCGATTGGTCAGACCAGCATTGAATGCTTCTTGCCACGGGTACATCCTGTTTGAGTTTCTGCCTATAGGACGGTAGGAGCAAAATTGAGTCGTGGTCGGATTTGCCGAAGGGAGGGCAGGGGAGGGCCTTGTATATGTCTCGGAAGTTGGAGTAGAAGTGATCCAGTTTATTGTCCGCGCAAGTGCTACAAAGCCAACTCCATATTATGCTTGGCTCTTAAAGGGGCAATCAGCAGTTGTTACATCTATTTTTCTACTTGTAACTTATTGAGTTAAGTTGATTCTTGAAGAATGTAGCCTAGCTTATAAATACCTCATGAGCTTAGTTGAACTGACATACTCTATCAAAAGCCAAACTATAAGCTTTTTTACTCCAATGTTTGTAAACAAAGCAAATGTAAACAAACAATGTATATCTTCCAAAAATGATTAAAACTATCATGTTGATATCATAGATGGTCAGTCCTTGCATCCATAGCTCTGTCTTTGAATTTGAGAGTGGTTCAATTTATCGTGCCCCAACCTGCCACTTTTTTACAGAACCGGGGAAAGGCGATACCTAGTCAGCTGCACAAATGAAAGCATCCAACCGAAATATGTCTTCCGCATTTAACCCAACTCCTTTGAATCAGAGAGGTGAGGGGGCTGCTATAATCGACATCCTCAGCACCTAGGTCCTAGGGTGTAGTTGTTGTTGGGGGTTAACTGCCTTTCTCAAGGGCATAACCTTGCTGGCTCGGGGAATCGAACCAGTGATCTTTCTGTTACTGGCCCAACACTCTTAACCACTAGGCTACCTGCCGAAAATAGAGGTGGGGAAGACGCTTTGTTATTGTTGATTGCCGCTTTAAAGTGACTGACTGCACAGGGATCTGCCTGACGATTATCAGTGCCACACTGGAGGCAAATTAGCAATGCATGATTGTAAACATCTATTATTTGCAGATCAGTAGGCCTATGTCAGTACTTAATAAGTGAAGGTGGCTCATGCATATGAAAAGGCAATGATACTGGTGTATGCAAATCACCTTACAATTTGCTTTGGTGCAGATACAGCTTCATTTTGGACTCTTTATGATATAGTAATACAATTTTAATTTAGAACCCTGCTACTTGTATAATAACAATTCTTACCATCTAATGTTTTTGGGTGTAAGGTAGACTTATACAATGACTGACTTTTTTAATTTTGTCATGTTAGACAGAGTGAAAACCAGAGTGGAAACCAATATTGATCAATGACTTAAATATACATTGATAGGGCATGCTAATTTTAAGCCATCACGCCTCCATCTTGGCACTCTCCCCACCATTCTTAAAACATTTTTGGGAAGCTATAAAAATGCATATTTTCCCATGTTTATTCTATTTCAGACACCTTAATGTATGCTTTCAAATTATATTATGTGAGCTAAACATACAAATAAATGACAAAATATAGAATACAATTTTCCTTAAAGTATATTTTTTTTAATGTTCAAATGTTACTCTCCCCAACTACAAAAAAATAATATATTAAATACATGTAATTTTGTCATTGGAACATTTAATTAAAATACTGTAGAATTCAATTCATTCCTTTGGAGGACTGCTTATTTTCAAGTAGCTGCAGCCCAATATGGCGACCGGAGTATAAGCGATTGGGTGTGTCAAAAGGAGTGTGTGTATGGAAAGTGAATCAACTAATTGGGCAGATTTGTTGCTTCTCAAGAGCATTTTGCGTAGCTGATTGGGCTGCACTACGAGTGGATAGTAAGCAGGCTACCAGTGCTCCGGTGTTGTGCCTGCCGACTAGAAGTGCTTCCTACTAGGTATCATGGACATATAGCTGGCGGTAGATACCTGGCCATTTTTTCTTTCTCACATGATTTTCTTTCAAGTAGGATAGCAGCCAGCACAATAAATACCTAATATTGAAACCATAGACACTTGACTTTTTGCCCAAAAAATTACATTACAGTTAAGAACAAATTATTATTTACAATGACAGCCTACCCCAGCCAAACCCAGACAACACTGGGCCAATTGTGTACTGCCCTTTGGGACTCCCAATCACAGCTGGATGTGATGCAGTCTGGATTTGAACCAGGGACTGCAGTGACATCTTTTGCACTGAGATGCAGTGCCTTAGACTGTGCCACTCGAGAGCCCAACAAGGTGTGTCTTGTTAAAAGTTAATTTGTGGAATTTCTTTCCTTAATGCGTTTGAGCCAATCAGTTGTGTTGTGACAAGATAAGGGTGGTATACACAAGATAGCCCTATTTGGTAAACAGCAGAGTCCATATTATGGCAAGAACGGCTCAAGTAAGCAAAGAGAAACAACAATCCATCATTTTTTAAGACATGAAGGTCAGTCAATCCAGAAAATTTCAAGAACTTTGAAAGTTTATTTAAGTGCAGTACTAAAAACTATCAAGCGCTATGGTGAAACTGACTCAATTCTTGTTGTGTATGAAGCTAGATGCTTGGCACACCTGTATTTGGGGAGTTTCTCCCATTCTTCTCTGCAGATCCTCTCAAGCTCTGTCAGGTTGGATGGGGATAGTTTCTGCGCATCTTTTTTCAGGTCTCTCCAGAGATGTTTGGTCAGGTTCAAGCCTGGGCTTTGGCTGGGCCACTCAAGGTCATTCAAATACTTGTCCTGAAGCCACTCCCTTGTTGTCTTGGCTGTGTGCTTAGGGTCGTTGTCGTATTGGAAGGTGAACCTGCACCCCAGTCTGAGGTCGTAAGTGCTCTGTAGCAGGTTTTCATCAAGGATCTCTGTACTTTGCTTCGTCAATATTTCCCTTGATCCTAACTACTCTCCCTGTCCCTGCCTCTCAAAACATCCCCACAGCATAGCATGATGCTGCCACCACCATGCTTCACCATAGGGACGGTACATTGGCAATTTTAGCATGTAAATCTTGGGCGGGAAAACTACTCCACCTTTTTTTAGATGCATGCCCTCAAGCCACTACACTACACAACACAACACTAAACAATACATTAATTGCACTATAACGGTGACAAAAGGTGCCCACGAACTGTTAGGGTCTACATAAAGCTGTCCCAGCAGCAGAGCTTTCCTTCAGCACCATGGAGTCTTTACCACCACTACATCTGCCGGTGCCTCGTCTGGCAGCGAAACAGTTCATTCAGCCTCATTTACTGCCTTTATAAAAAACATAGCTGATATGGCTGACTTTCTTAAACAAACGTGGTTTCTACTGATAATTGAGATGTATAAACTATGGCATAAGGGGACGACGAGTGGAAAAGACATAATCCATTATTTCGATGAAGACATTAATGAGCGAGCTCGGACGGACATAGTCAATATAACTATTTGTTCAGCTCTTTTGAAATGTACAGCGACAGAATTCTGAACATGGGCTTCTAACAGCTTAATACACAACATACACTTAGTATTACTTTCATAGCTACAGTATACATATCTCCCTGACATATTACATCATTTATGCAGCAGCATACAATACATGTTTGGACTCACCTTGTTTTGCTGTGCTCACTTGAACAGGAAGGTGGCGCGGCAGTCCTTGTGGACAAATTTTGTCATCTGACTTTGTAATCAGAGTCTGTCATTCTCTGGATTTATGGTGCTTTCAAGACAACTGGGAACTAAAAAAAAAACAAGGTTGAATCATGACGTCAGTGATCTTCCGGTCGGAGCTCTAGAAAGAGGTCCATGTTCCGGACTTGGCCATACAAAACGTATTTTCCCATTTTTTCCCAGCTTGTTTTTTTCCGGAGTTCCCAGTTGTCTTGAACTCACTGTTTTGAACATGGAAGAAGTCATGGCCCATGGTGCTGAATGTTTATCCTTTTAAGCTTGGAAAAGAGACCCTTAAACCCAGACTTGGACCACACACACTCCACTAAATAGCAGGCCAGTGACTGCTTTGCAACTCTTGCAGCTAGCCACTGATTTCTTCCAAATCACTCATTGATTGAATTTGCGATTTCCAACTTGTGTGATGTTTGTTTCCAATGGCCGATTCATGATGATGACTGCTTATCTAGCTTGCTAGCTAAGATTTTGAAAGTATGATGTTGGCATGATCAGTACAATCAAAGCTACGGTAGATATAATGGGATTTGATGTCATTTTATCTGTGGCCAATGGCCTTGAGCCTTCTTGGATTGGCACTATGTAACTATGGCAGCACCAAAGGGGCTTGAATTCTTTAGCTCTCCCCTTAGATTTTGTGGTGACGTAGTGTCCCCATGAGTGACAGAACACTGAGACAATCACAGCGCAACTAGAGAACCAACTGCCAACCCCTACGCTTTGTATTTTCAGCTGGATGCCCCACCACCACAGAAAGCACTGAGCTATGCTGAAATAACTGCATTTTGGAGCTGCCTTACCCGAGAAAGCAAAAAAAGAGAACATGTTTGTATGCTGCTTTATTAACAAAAATATATATTTTACATGGCTTGAAAACTGACATGTGTCATGTATTAATACTAAAATAACATGCAAAACAGGCAACAACAAAAAAACATGTATATATATAGTTTAACTATACACGTGGGGCTCTGCCACACTTGCCCTGAATGAAGGGTCTCCACTGGGATAGTGTCAGGTTTCCTCCAGATGTGACGCTTGGTATTCAGTCCAAAGAGTTCAATCTTGGTTTCAACAGACCAGATCATTTTGTTTCTCATGGTCTGAGAGTCCTTTAGGGGCATTTTGTCAAACTCCCAAGCGGACTGTCATGTGCCTTTTACTGAGGAGTGGCTTTTGTCTGCCCACTCTACCATAAAAGCCTGATTGGTGGAGTGCTGCAATCTCTGGTTGTTCTTCTGGAAGGTTCTCCGATCTCGACTGAGGAACTCTTTAGCTCTGTCAGAGTGCTCAGTTTGGCCGGGCGGCCAGCTCTAGGTGCAGTATTGGTGGTTCCAAACTTCTTCCATTTCAGAGTGATGGAGGCCACTGTGTTCTTGGGGACCTTCAATGCTGCAGACATTTTTTGGTACCCTTCCGCAGGTCTGTGCCTCGACACAATCCTGTCTCTGAGCTCTATGGACAATTCCTTCGACCTCATGGCTTGGTTTTTGCTCTGTGAGACCTTATATAGACAGGTGTGTGCCTTTCCAAATCATGTCCAATTAATTGAATTTACCACAGGTGGACTCCAATCAAGTTGTAGAAACATCTCAAGGATGATCAATGGAAACAGGATGCCCCTGAGCTCAATTTCAGAAAGTAAAACATTGTAAAAAGTAACACAATAAAACAACAATAACGAGGCTGTCACGGGCGTCGTAAGAAGCGGACCAAGGCGCAGCATGGTGAGCGTACATATTCCTTTTTATTAGAATGTCGCCAACAAGAACCAATACAAACGACAGTGAAGCTTAACAGGGCTCTGATGCCTCTAACAAGGTTAACTACCCACACTGAAAGGAGGGAAAAAGGGCTACCTAAGTATGATTCCCAATCAGAGACAACGATAGACAGCTGTCCCTGATTGAGAACCATACCCGGCCAAAACCTAGAAATAAAGAAACCTATAAAACAAAACATAGAATGCCCAACCCACATTACACCCTGACCTAACCAACTAGAGAAATAAAACGTCTCTCTAAGGTCAGGGCATGACAGAGGCTAAATACAGGGGGTACCGGTACCGAGTCAATGTGCGGGGGTACAGGTTAGTGGAGGTAATTTGTACATGTAGGTAGGGGTAAAGTAACTATGCCTAGATAATAAACTGTGAGTAGCAGCAATGTAAAAACAAATGGGGGGGGGGGGGGATAATCTGTGTGGCCTTTTGATTAATTGTTCAGCAGTCTTATGTGGGTAGAAGCTGTTGACTTGGTACAGCTTGCCGTGCGGTAGCAGAGAGAACAGTCTATGACTTGGGTGAATGGAGTCTTTGACAATTTTGACACTGCCTATAGGTAGGTCCTGGATGGCCCCAGTGATGTACTGAGCCTGACGCACTACCCTCTTTAGGATGCTCTCGATGATGTAGCTGTATAACTTTTTGAGGATTTGGGGACCCATGCCAAGTCTTTTTATTTTCCCGACAGATGAAAAGGTGTTGTCGTACCCTCTTGGTGTGTTTGGACCATGATAGTTGGTTGGTGGTGTGGACACTTGAAACTCTCAACCTGCTCCACTACAGCCCTGTTGATGTTAATGGGGGCCTGTTCGGCCCGCCTTTTCCTTTTCACGATCAGCTCCTTTGTCTTGCTCACATTGAGGGAGAGTTTTTGTCCTGGCACCACACTGCCAGGTCTCTGACCTCCTCTCTATAGGCTGTCTCATCGTTGTCAATAATCAGGCCTACCACTATTGTGTCATCAGAAAACTTGATGATGGCGTTGGAGTCATGTGTGAAAACGCAGTCGTGGGTGAACGGCGAGTACAGGAGGGGACTAAGTACACACCCCTGAGGGGCCCCAGTGTTGAGTATCAGCGTGGGAGAAGTGTTGTTGCCTACCCTTACCACCTGGGGGGCGGCCTGTCAGGAAGTCCAGGATCCAGTTGCAGAGGGAGGTGCTCACATAGGTGTTCCTTTTGTCCAGGTTGGAAAGGGCAGTGTGGAGTTCGATTGAGATTGCGTCATCTGTGGATCTGTTGGGGCGGTATGTGAATTGGAGTGGGTATAGGCCAGGACTGCCCAACCCTCTTCCTGAAGATCTACCGTCCTGTGAGTTTTCAGTCCAACCCTAATTTAACACACCTGATTCTACTAATTAGCTGCTCAACAAGACCTTAAGTAGTTGAATCAGATATGCTAAATTAGGGTTGGACTGAAAACCTACAGGACAGTAGATCTCCAGGAAGAGGGTTGGGCAGCCCTGGTCTAGGGTATCCGGGATGATGCTATTGACGTGAGCCATGACCAGCCTTTTAAAGCACTTCATGGCTACCGACGTGAGTGCTCTGAGGCGGTAATCATTTAGGCAGGTTACCTTCACTTCCTTGGGCACAGGAACTATGGTGGTCTGCTTGAAACATGTAGGTATTACAGACTCGGTCAGGGAGAGGTTGAAAATGGCAGTGAAGACACTTGCCAGGTGGTCCGTGCATGCTTTGAGTAAACATCCTGGTAAACCGTTTGGCCCTGCGGCTTTATGAATGTTGACCTGTTTAAAGGTCTTGCTACGGAGAGCGTTATCACACAGTCATGTGGAATAGCTGGTGCTTTCATGCATGCTTCAGTGTAGCTTGCCTCGAAGCGAGTTTCTGGCTTTCCCTTTGTAGTCCGTAATTGTTTTCAAGCCCTGCCACATCCGGCGAGTGTCGGAGCTGGTGTAGTATGATTCAGTCTTAATCCTGTATTAACTCTTTACCTGTTTGATGGTTCATCTGAGGGCGTAGCGGGATTTCTTATAAACATCTGGATTAGTCTCCCGCTCATTGAAAGCGGCAGCTCTAGCCTTTAGCTCGATATGGATGTTGCCTGTAATCCATGGCTTCTGGTTGGGATATGTACGTATGGACACTGTGGGGACAACGTCGTCGCTGCACTTATTGATGAAGCCGATCACTGAGGTGGTATACTCCTCAATGCCATTGGATGAATCCCGGAACATATTCAGTCTGTGCTAGCAAAACAGTCACTGGTACTTCCTGCTTTAGTTTTTTGTTTGTAAGCAGGAATCAGGACGATACAATTATGGTCAGATTTGCCAAATTGAGGGCTAGGGAGAGCTTTGTGTGCATCTCTGTGTGTGGAGTAAAGGTGGTCTAGAGTTTTTTTCCCCTCTGGTTGCACATGTGACATGCTGGTAGAAATCAGGTAAAATTGATTTAAGTTTGCCTGCATTAAAGTCTCCAGCCACCAGGAGCGCTGCTTCTGGATGAGCATTTTCTTGTTTGCTTATGACCTTATACAGCTGGTTGAGTGCGGTCTTAGTGCCAGCCTCGGTTTGTGGTGGTAAATAGATGGCTACGGATAATATAGATAGTGTGGTCTACAACATATCATAAGGTACTCTACCTCAAGCGAGCAATACCTCGAGACTTCTTTAATATTAGACATTAGGCACCAGCTGTTTTCGACAAATAGATGTATTATCCGTGTTGTCATTCAGCCACGACTCAGTGAAACATAAGACATTACAATTTTTAATGTCCTGTTCGTAGGATGGTCATGATCGTATATCATTTGTATATTGTGTGTAGATTGATGAGAATTAGTTTTTATTTAATACATTTTAGAATAAGGCTGTAATGTAAACAAAAATAAAAATTCAAGGGGTCTAAATACTTTCTGAATGCACTGTACATACTATCTACTACTCAATGGGGGGGCATGTACAGCAACAACACCGGGACAGTAGTGCTTGACAAGCACTACTGTCCGGCAACAGTGTGGGATACAATGCATGAAGCAACAGTACACCCATCATCAGTATTTTTAGAAAAAAAAAATAATGGTCAGTTTTACAACTGAACATTTAAAATGATTTGTGTAAAACTAACAGTGAAATACGACTCAGATTCATCCTCTGTCTTAAAAATAGAAGTCCAAACTCTCGCAGTACAGTAGCTCAAAGTTGCAAGTTAAGAAACGGACGGGAAAAAAACAGCTCAATCAAAACCATCTAAGCAGAGCTCTTTCGACACACCCACTCCTTTCCACACACCCACTACTATCCTTTCGACACACCCACTCGCTGATACTCTGGTCGCCATATTTGGATGCAGCTACACCCTTCTCCTTCTGGGGAGTGCCAATATGGCCGACCGGTGGCTTCAAAGCCTCTCATTGTCCAATACATAGCATCAGAAATCCAGCTTGTATATGCTAATCTGCAACACAGGGACCCCTCAGGGGTGCGTGCTCAACCCCCTCCTGATCTCCCTGTTCACTCATGACTGCACAGCCAGGCACGACTCCAACACCTTCATTAAATTTGCCGATGGCACAGCAGTGGTAGGCCTGATCACCGACAACAACGAGACAGCCTATTGGGAGGAGGTCAGAGACCTGGCCATGTGGTGCCAGGACAACAACCTCTCTCTCAACGTGATCAAGACAAAGGAGATGATTGTGGACTACAGGAAAAAGAAGACTGAGCACGCCCCCATTCTCATCTACGGAGGCTGCAGTGGAGCAGGTTGAGAGCTTCAAGTTCATTGGTGTCCACATCACCAACAAACTAACATGGTCCAAGCACACCATGACAGTGGTGAAGAGAGCACGACAAAACCTATTCCCCCCCAGGAGACTAAAAATATTTGGCATGGGTCCTCAGATCCTCAAAAGGTTCTACAGCTACATCATTGAGAGCATCCTGACTGGTTGCATCACTGCCTGGAATGGCAACTGCTTGGCCTCCATCCGCAGGACACTACAGAGGATAGTGCGAACGGCCCAGTATATCACTGGGCCAAGCTTCCTGCCATCCAAGACCTCTATACCAGGCGGTGTCAGAGGAAGGCCCTAAAAATTGTCAAAGACTCCAGCCAGCCACCCTAGTCATAGACTGTTCTCTCTGCTACCACACGGCAAGCAGTATCGGAGAGCCAAGTCTAGGTCCAAGAGGCTGCAAAACAGCTTCTACCCCCAAGCCATAAGACTCCTGAACATCCCCCCCCTCCACACCACTGCCACTCTCTGTTGTCATCTAAGCATAGTCACTTTAATTATCTACCTACATGTACATACTACCTCAACTAACTGATGCCTCCGCACATTGACTCTGTACCAGCACCCCCTGTATATATTGTTATTTTTGACTGCTGTTCTTTAATTACTTGTTACTTTTATCTCTTATTCTTATCCGTGTTTTTTGAAACATGTGACTAATACAATTTGATTTGATATTGTCATTTGTGTTGACTGACAGTGAGGGAAGAGGAGGTAGGCTATGTGAGTGCACTCAGCTGACTGTATAAAAAATGAAAGGGACTAGTGATTGGAACACACAGTGTGGAATGTGTGGATTCCGTTTAAGTTAGCCATGCTTGGTTAGAAAGCACTGCTCCTAGCTTGAGAAAAACGCTTAAGCCGTTGTGTGAAAAGAGAGAGCTGGAGATTCTGGGACCTCGGCAGACAACCTCTTTGTAAAAATGCCCTTTGAGTCACAGATCTGGAAAGTGGTTGAGGGAAGTAGAAGGAAGGGGAGCCATTGGAAAGAAATAGAAAGTTGTTTACACGTTTAGGGTTGAATCAATGTTGATCCTCTATAGAAGCACTTTGGGGTCTCCAATGCCACCTTTTCTTTTAGAATTGGGCCCTAATAGTTATGATGCTGGTTCTCCTCTGTAGGCTACAACATACAGGCATGTGTTATTTCCAGTCTCTCCACTCTTTCCTCCTAGGGATATTGCACATTCTGTTTGGCAAACCACATGCAATTTCCCTCCTTAGTTGATATTGGTTATTATCATTATGAAGCAGAACAAACAATCTTGAGCCATTGCTACGAAGTCACCACAGTAGACTCTGCAGAATGCCTGCAGTTCAAGGCTCACTGTACATAATGATAAAAGAGACTCTTAATGCCTGGCTTTCCCCCAGCCAGCCAGCTTCTCGTATAACCACGCTTCTTTCCTTTTACTAATTGGTCTGTCCTTTTCAAATGTACAGTTTTCTTCCCCTTTCCAGCTGTTGAATGTGGAGGGACAATAGCATTCCTCAGTGGTTTAATCCCAACGTCACGCCTCACTCAACCCCAGTGGGGAATAGAACTAATGAGCCGACAGCCACTAAGCCATAATGGAGACCTATTGCACATTTGTGCCACAAGAAATCACCCGGGTGCTCTGGCTGGATCTCTTTGTTTTAAAGGAAATACAACGTGCTTTATTCATGTTTTAATGTGCTGTTCATTGGTCATATTTTATTTCTCCTACTGTTCTTCCGCTTCTAAAATATAAGACCACCCCCCAAAAAACATTCCCTCAAAATCCACTGTGGTGTGAAATTATATTAATAGAAGCGTTTGCATTTTTATTTACTGCTGTGCAGTGCAACCAACCATGTAGTAAACTCAGTGGGGCCAATACTATTTCATTGAATCAGAAAGTACTGCTTTATGCCTCTTAATAAATCAGAGAAAAAAGGTTGCAATAGACCTCCTTTTAGTCTCCAATAGCCCAATCCCACCATTAGGCACAGTAAACTAGAATCCAACCTAGTCCTCCATACAGCCAAACGTTGTGTGGTTATAGCTAGGAATTAGGTTCTACTGTTGTTGTCTGTTCTGACTGCCCTTATCCAGTTATATTAAACCTGCCTGAGGAGGATACTGCCCGCCGAGGCACTGGATCAGTCTGAGGGCAACCAAGAGTAGACCTAATCATTTATTTGGTTGGGTTTAATGTGTGTGTGAGGTGACAGTGTGTGTCTGTGCATGTGTCTATGTGTGCATGCTTTAAGTACACATTTTAAAACTTTTGGATGGATTTATTTTTTTTATTTCTTTTAAACTTTTGGATATCTGTGATAAAAGTATGTGCTTTTTCTAAACAAGCTTATTTTTGAATTAATTAATACAAAAATATTTATGAATAATAACACGAGATGAGCTCTTGAGCAGAGTAAGTAAATGATACATCTCAAAGATCATGAAGAGATGCAGTTTTAAAAGGCTTATTTGTAAGTGGATGACCTGAGTCTGACAAACTATAATTTTATTTGACTTCCCTTTAAATAATGGTACATGAGGGAAACTTTTGGGAAAGTGAAAAATAATGATTACACAGTAAACAATATCTGAACAGTTACTAAACAGTTACAGCTCTCTAGTCTCTACATGATAATGTTTACAAGCACCATGGTCAGGAGATCATTTCCTCTTGTTCACAACCCATTAGCTTCACTCCCTTGCACTAAAGCAAATAAGTCAAAATACAGTGACTCATAGCCAAGCCATACAATCAACAGCTCCATTGTAGCAAAATGAGTGTGTGGACACCAGGCTGCAAGCATGTGAAGAAACAGCTCTTAGAAAATAAACTCTCTCAATTAGCCTGGGATGCTGCAACATTTTCAAAGATTGGGTGGCAGGACTTCGCTCGAATTTCACATGACAGTCGCTGCTCACTACAGGCTGTAAAAGAGCCTGCTCTGGGTTTGTGTCATGTGGTCTGTGTTGATGGCTGGCCGCTTCTCCCTCTGCAGAAATGTCTTATCTTCATGCTGGAGAGGCATAAACAAATAGGTGGCCAGGTGAGTGAACCTGCCGTAATCCGAGGTTAAATATTAACTTGAAAGTGAAAGTTGCTAGGGCAAATGGGCAGAGCCAAGACAGCAGCACATGGATAAGGCAACTATTCTGAGGCAGTCTACTGCTTCCTTTTGCTCCTTTGAGCCCTTCTTTGATACTGTAGCTCACATGAAGACCTCCTCCTGCCCCTTGGATGTGGTCCCTTCAAGACTACTTAGTATCCAAGATAGCGTAGCAGTCGGACGTGTGTTTGTCTTGTCCCGTCTTGTCCCATGTAAATTGTCGGTCTCATCGTTTTTTCCCGGATATATTTTGATCTCACTTTCCATCTACGATCTAAATATACTTTCCTGCAACCCGCCTCACCCAATGTGGTACAGCTCTGCTATTGTCATACGTTATAACTGGAACCTCTATCAGAAGCTAGCCAGCTAACAAGCTAGTAGCTAATAGTCACTGTTAGCCACGACTAGCGGTCTTCACCTTTAGCTCGGTCACCAGACAGCTTTAGCTCGGTCAATACCTGCCAGTCTGCACAGAGCGATATTGGACTGCTTTTCTCCACCACATCACCGGATTCCTGCCTCAAGCTCTGGGCCATTACACCGGATCATCGCAGCTAGCTAGTTGCAACCGAGTGGCCACTGCTGGCTAACGCCTCTGTCCCGAAGCAAGCACCAGTTAGCCTTGAGCTAGCCTTGAGCTAGGCCCATCTCCCGGCTAGCCGAAGAGGTAGAGACGCTAATTCGTGGGCTACAATACCTCTTTTGCCAATTGGCCTGAACCCTTTATTACCGACACGGTGCCCTGCCGATCCATCACGACTGGTCTGCCGACGTAATCGTCCAATGTGGTTTCAACAGGCTTTTCCGTTGCGTTGTCCCTGAAGACCCATCTGATAGCTCCAGCCTGCTAGCTTTTTGAACGGTGTGCCTCCCACTTGCCTAGCATAGTAGCGACTACCGAGCGGCTTCCGGACTCATCTATTGCTGCTCATTGGAACCTATGATCACTCGGCTACACATGCCTCCTTCTAATGTCAATATGCCTTGTCTTCTGCTGTTTTGGTTAGTTATTGTTTTATCTCACTGTAGAGCCCCTAGTCCAGCTCAACATGCCTAAGATAGTTATTTTGTCACAATCCCCACACATGGGGAGACCTCACCTGGCTTAGCTGGAGTCTCCAGAGATGCAAGCTCTCTCATCGTCACTCAATGTCTAGGTTTACCCCCATTGTACTCACATCCTACCTTACCCTTGTCTGTACATTATGCCCTGAATATTTTCTACCACACCCAGAAATTTGACCTTTTCATTCTCTGTTCCCAACTGACTAACCGACCAGTTCTTATAGCCTTTAGCCGTCCCCTTATCCTACTCTTCCCTTGTTCCTCTGGTGATGTAGAGGTTAACCCTGGCCCTGTAGCCCCCAGCATCACACCTATTACCCAGGCGCTCTCATTTGTTAACTTCTGTAACAATAAAAGCCTTGGTTTCATGCATATTAACATCAGAAGCCTTCTCCCTGACCTTAGTATTCTTTGTTTTCCTTGTTATTTTGGTTAGGTCAGGGTGTGACATGGGTGATGTATGTGTTTTTGTCTTGTCTAGGGGTTTTGTATGTTTATGGGACTGTCTCCTTTCTAGGTATATTGTATGTTTATGGTTGCCTAGATTGGTTCTCAATTAGAGGCAGCTGTCTATTGTAGTCTCTGATTGGGAACCATATTCAGGCAGCCATATTCTGTGGGTACTTTGTGGGTGATTGTTTCCTGTCTTTGTGTTCTCTGCACCAGATAGGACTGTTTCGGTTTTGCCACGTTTGTTATTTTGTATTGTTTAGTTTCACTTATTAAACACCATGAACTCTAACCACGCTGCATTTTGGTCCTCCTCTCCTTCGACGGAAGAAAGCCATTACACTAAGTTTGTTTTATTCACTGCTTTAGCACACTCCGCCGACCCTGATGTCCTAGCCGTGTCTGAATCCTGGCTTAGGAAGACCATCAAATATTCAAACATTTCCATCCCCAACTACAACATTTTCCATCAAGATCGACTGCCAAAGGAGGCGGAGTTGCAGTCTAATGCAGAGAGAGCCTGTGGAGTTCTATCATACTGTGCCCAAACAGTTTGAGCTTCTACTTTTAAAAATCCACCCTTCCAGAAAAAGTCTCTCACTGTTGCCGCTTGTTATAGACCACCCTTAGCCCCCAGCTGTGCCCTGGACACCATATGTCAATTGATTGCCCCCCATCTATCTTCAGAGTTCGTACTGTTAGGTGACTTAAACTGGGATATGTTTAGCACCCCGGACGTCCTACAATCTAAGCTAGATGACCTCAATCTCACACAAATTATCAAGGAACCGACCAGCTACAACCCGAAATCCATAAACATGGGCACCCTCATAGATATCATCCTGACAAACTTGCCTTCTAAATACACCTCTGCTGTCTTCAACCAGGATCTCAGCGAACACGCATTGCCTGCATCTGTAATGGGCTTGCGGTCAAACGACCACCCCTCATCACTGTCAAACGCTCCCTAAAAAAAAATTCTAATCGACTTGGCCCGGGTATCCTGGAAGGATATTGACCTCATCCCGTCAGTAGAGAAGATGCCCGATTTTTCTTTAAAAGTGTTTTCCTCACCATCTTAAATAAGCATGCCCAATTCAAAAAATGTAGAACTAAGAACAGACCAGCCTAAAATCATCCTGTGGCATACTGCATTAGCATCGAAAGCCCCCGTGATATGCAACTTTTCAGGGAAATCAGGAACAAATATACACAGTCAATTAGGAAAGCTTAGGCTAGCTTTTTCAAACAGGAATTTGCACTAATTCCAAAAAGTTTTGGGACACCGTAAAATCCATGGAGAATTAGAGCACCTCCTCCCAGCTGCCCACTGCACTGAGGCTAGGAAATGCTGTCACCACAGATAAATCTATTATAATTGAGAATTTCAATAAGCATTTTTCTACGGCTGGCCATGCTTTCCACCTGGCTACCCCTACCCCGGCCAAGAGCTCTGCACCCCCTGCACCAACTGGCCCAAGCCCCCCCCCCCACTTCTCCTTCACCCAAATTCAGATAGCTGATGTTCTGAAAGAGCTGCAAAATCTGGTTCCCTACAAATCAGTTGGGCTAGACTATGTGGACCCTCTCTTTCTAAAATGACCTGCCGAAATTGTTGCAACCCCTATTACTAGCCTGTAATAGGGGTTGCAACAACCTCTCTTGTGTATCGTCTGAGATGCCTAAGATTGGAAAGCTGCCGCGGTCATCCCCCTCTTCAAAGTGGGAGACACTCTAGACCCAAACTGTTACAGACCTATATCCATCCTGCTCTGCCTTTCTAAAGTCTTCGAAAGCCAACTTAACAAACAGATCACTGACCATTTCGAATCCCACCGTACCTTCTCCACTATGCAATCAGGTTTCCGAGCTAATCATGGGTGCACCTCAGCCACGCTCAAGATTCTAAACGATATCATAACCACCATAAATAAAAGATAGTACTGTGTTGCCGTTTTCATCGACCTGATCAAGGCTTTCGACTCTGTCAATCACCGCATTCTTATCGGCAGACTTAATAGCCTTGGTTTCTCAAATTACTGCCTCGCCTGGTTCACCAACTACTTCTCAGATAGAGTTCAGTGTATCAAATCGGAGGGGACCTCTGGCAGTCTCTATGGGGGTGCCACAGGGTTCAATTATCGGGCCTACTGTTTTCTCTGTATATATCAATGATGTCGCTCTTGCTGCTGGCGATTCTCTGATCCACCTCTATGCAGATGACACCATTCTGTATACATCTGGCCCTTCTTTGGACACTGTGTTTACAAACCTCCAAACGAGCTTCAATGCCATACAACACTCCTTCTTTGGCCTCCAACTGCTCTTAAATGCTAGTAAAACTAAGTGCATGCTCTTCAACCATTTGCTGCCCGCACCTGCCCACCTGCCTTGCATCACTACTCTGGACGGTTCAGACTTAGAATATGTGGACAATTACAAATACCCAGGGGGCTGGTTAAACTGTAAACTCTCCTTCCAGACTCACATTAAGTATCTCCAATCCAAAAATATATCTAGAATCGGCTTTCTATTTCGCAACAAAGCCTCCTTCACTCATGCTTCCAGACATAACCTCGTAAAACTGATTATCCTACCGATCCTTGACTTCGGCGATGTCATTTACAAAATAGCCTCCAACACTCTTGAATGTAATTGAATTGAATGTAGTCTATCACAGTGCCATGCATTTTGTCACCAAAGCCCCATATACTACCCACTGCTGCGACATGTATGCTCTCGTTGGCTGGCCCTCGCTACATATTCGTCGCCAAACCCACTGGCTCCAGGTCATCTATAAGTCTTAGTTCATAAAGCCCCGCCTTATCTCAGCTCACTGGTCTCCATAGCAACACCCACCCATAGCACGCACTCCAGCAGGTATATTTTACTGGTCATCCCCAAAGCCAAAACCTCCTTTGGCCGCCTTTCCTTCCAGTTCTCTGCTGCCAATGACTGGAATGAATTGCAAAAATCACTGAAGCTGGAGACTTATATCTCCCTCACTAACTTTAAGCATCAGCTGTCAGAGCAGCTTACCAAGTACTGTAGCTGTACACAGCCCATTTGTAAATAGCACACCCAACTACCTCATCCCCATATTGTTATTTATTTTTTTGCTCTTTTGTACCCCAGTATCTCTACTTACACATCATTGTCTGCACACCTATCACTCCAGTTTTAATGCTAAATTGTATTTTTTTTTGCCGCTATGGCCTATTTATTGCCTTACCTCCCTAACCTTACTACATTTGCACACACTGTACATATATTTTTCTATTGTGTTTTTGACTGTACATTTGTTTATCCCATGTGTAACTCTGTGTTGTGTGTTATTTGTCACACTGCTTTGCATTATCTTTGTCATGCATAGGTGTAATAGGTGGCAGGGAAGTCAGGCGCAGGAGAGTCAAATAGAGTGTAAAATGGAGTCTTTTAATAAAGTTCACGGAGTATGCTCCATAACACTAAATGTACGTTAACAAACATGGGTACAAGGACCCGACGCGCACCTATACAACATCACACTACACTGACAATAAAACAATCTCTGACAAAGACATGAGGGGAAACAGAGGGTTAAATACAAAACAGGTAATGAATGGAATTGAAAACAGGTGTGTGGGAAGACAAAACCAATGGAAAATAAAAAAGGATCAATGATGGCTAGAAGACCGGTGACGTCGAACGCCGAGCACCGCCCGAACAAGGAAAGGCAACGACTTCGGCAGAAGTCGTGACAGTCTTGGCCAGGTTGCAGTTGTAAATGAGAACTTGTTCTCAACTGGCCTACCTGGTTAAATAAAGGTGAAATAAATAAAAACGAGAAGACGTTATGCCTTCTGTTGGCCTTTATATTATTATTATTGTAAGTAGCTCCCTGACCTTTGGCTCCTTTCCAGCCTATTTTAACTGCTCTGGTCCAACCTCTCATTAAAAAGCTCAATCTAGACCCCTCCTCACTGAGTAATTATGTACCTCTCTCTAAACCTCAATTTTTAACCAAGATTTTTGAAAAGGTTGTTTCAAGCTGGTCTTAATTCCAGTCGGGCTTCTGCTCATTTCACACCACGGAAACTGCTTAATTGAAAGTCAACAATGACGTTCTGTTGGCTGCCGATGCCAGTGAATGCTCTATTGTAGTTCTTTTGGATCTCAGTGGCGCGTTTGATACTATTGATCATTTACATTCTTGTTGACCGGCTGGAGAGGTGGGTGGGAATCTCTGGTGTTGCCCTCGATTAGTTCAGGTCATATTTATGTGACAGACCTTTCTCAGTGAGCATGGGTGGTTCAGCACCTATCCTCTATGGTGTCCCTCAGGGGCCAATTCTGGGCCCCGTCCTTTTTCTCCCTGTACATGCTCCCCCTTGGTGACATCATCCGCAATCGTAACATTGAGTTTCATTGGTAATGTGGATGACACGCAGCTTTATTTACCTGTCAGACCCAGTGATCAAGCTTAGCATAGCTACCCTTCACATGTGTCTTGCCGACATCAAATGTTGGATGTCTGACAACTTAATGATAAGAAATCAGAGGTGGTTTTATATGGCCCCCACCTTGCTAGGACTTAGATTAAAAATAACCTTCACCAATGTAAAGCCTAAGACCAGAATCCTTGGTGTCTTCTTTGACCCTGACCTAAACGTTTAGCTGCATTTAAAGAAGGTTGTCCAGCTTTTATCATCTGAAAAATATAGCTAAAGTCAAGTCAAGTATTTTATTTCAGTTACTAATCTGCTTTTATTTCCTCATGCCTAGATTACTGTAACTCTTTGTCTAAATGTCTCCATTTGAAATCACTCCATCGTCTACAGTTAGTTCATAATACTGCAGCTCGGCTTATAACCGACATGAGAAACTGTAACCATTTCATACCTGATTTAGCTTCTCTACACTGGCTACCGTTCATTTTCAAAAATAGATTTTTAAATGTTATTAATCACGTTTAAGGCTAAGCTCGGTTAGCCCCATCCTATTTCTCAGATCTTTTATCTCTTTACAAGCCAGGATGCAGCCTGAGATCCTCTGTCAGGGCACTGTTGACCATTCCACAGTCTAAGTTGAAAAATAAAGGAGACTAGACATTTACCATTAGAGCCCCTAGACTTTGGCATGGCCTGCCAGAGATCAGGCTTACAGGTTCAGCTAGTGCCTCTTTTTAAATCCCTGCTGAAGACACATTTAAAAAAAAATAATAATATATGATTTCAATATACAGAGTGATTTGAATTAACAATATTGTTTCATTCTTCTACCTCTTGTCTATGTTTCTTTGTTGGTACTTCTATTTTAGTTTATTATTTTATGATGTGAGCACTAAAGTTATTATTGGTATTATAAATAATTTGTCACCTAATACATCTCTCTTTGTTTTTCTCTCGCTCTCTCACTCTCACTCTCACGCTCTCTCTCTCACTCTCTTTCACTCTCTCTCACTCTCTCCCTCCTCCCTCTCTCTCCTTTTCATTCTCTGTTTTGCTTGTTCTCTCTCTCTTTCTTTGTCTCTCTAACTAACCATCAAGAAAACTGTCTGTTGGCCACAGGAATAACACTATGCATTTTTTATTGAGCCTCATTGTTGGGTTATATTGTACATCCATGTCTTCCATGAATTATATATATTCTCTTTATTTCTTTATTAGTTGGCTGTCTCAAGCCCTTATGCAACTTACTGTGTAAAAAGTTCAGATTACATATTTTCTTGTACAGTATTTACATCACCTTGTTGGTATTGAGATACTCTGCTTGTGATTTTTTACTTATATTTACTGTTTGATGCTGTACATAACGGTTGAATAATTACAATCTATAGAAGCCTATATTTCGTAAAACCTTGGACTGCTTTGGTAGCAACACGTTTTTTGCTTACTACCTCACCCTTATGTTTCACGAGAAAATGCTGAAGCAGGGATAAAAACAACAGTCAGTATTTTAGCAGGTTAAAAATGTCAGCATTTGAAAATGAACACGACACACTTTCAGTCAGCTTTACTTACATTGTGGATAAACATACCCTTTTGGATATGGTCGTAATGAGAGAAAAGAAGCTGCTTTGAGTCATCTCCTGTCAGCTCTAATTGAAGAATGACCTTGAGTGTCAGATGTCTCTGTATCCGGTGCTGTGGCTTAAGGCCTTTGGTTAATATAAAGCACACAACCACATAATACTCTAAAAGCTTTGATTGTTGTCTATAGATATCAGAATATACTATAGCCTACCCTGTGCTGCTATTTGACTGTAAAATACACCATCCCTTGGTCATTACTCATAGAGGAGGATTCTCCACTTGGCTAGCTGCTCCTCAAAGTGTGGTGCCTGGTGGTATCAGCTTTCATGTTCTAGATCAGGGGTACTCAAGTACTATTTGAGAAGGTCCGGTCCCACAAATTTCCTAGGTCTAGAATTTATCGCCGTAGTAACAAACCCCCACCTCACAACCCATGCGAGCCGAAACGGTTAACACCCCTCTTGTTGGCGGAGAGAAAATGTTGCAGTTTTAAAGCTTAATTCCCGCAATTCTACACATTTAGCATGGGGCAGAGATTTGTTTTGCGGTTTTAAAGCTAATTTAGTGCAATTCTATCCATTCTTCCATGTCGTATGTGTGTATGTGATACCAGAATTGTATAAACATTTTTTTTTGAGGGCCCACAGTTTTTCTATAGGATTGAGGTCAGGGCTTTGTCATGACCACTCCAATACCTTGACTTTGTTGTCCTTAAGCCATTTTGCCACAACTTTGGAAGTATGCTTGGGGTCATTGTCCAATTGGACGACCCATTTGTGACCAAGCTTTAACTTCCTGACTGATGTCTTGTGATGTTGCTTCAATATATCCACCTAATTTTCTTACCTCATGATGCCATCTATGTTGTGAAGTGCACCAGTCCCTCCTGCAGCAAAGCACCCCCACAACATGATGCTGCCTCCCCCGTGCTTCACGGTTGGGATGGTTTTCTTCGGCTTGCAAGCCTCACCCTTTTTCCTCCAAACATTCCAATGGTCAATTATGGCCAAACAGTTCTATTTCAGTTTCATCAGACCAGAGGACATTTCTCCAAAAAGTACAATGTTGTCCCCATGTGAGGTTGCAAACCGTAGTCTGGCTTTTTTATCGCGGTTTTGGAGCAGTGACGTCTTCCTTGCTGAGCGGTCTTTCAGGTTATGTCGATATAGGACTCGTTTTACTGTGGATATAGATACTTTTGTACCTGTTTCCTCCAGCATCTTCACAAGGTCCTTTGCTATTGTTCTGGGATTGATTTGCACTTTTCGTACCAAAGTATGTTAATCTCTAGGAGACAGAATGCATGTCCTTCCTGAGCGGTATGACGGCTGCGCGGTCCCATGGTGTTTATACTTGTGCACTATTGTTTGTACAGATGAACATGGTACCTTCAGACGTTTGGAAATTGCTCCCAAGGATGAACCAAACTTGTGGAGGTCTACATTTTTTTCTGAGGTCTTGGCTGATTTCTTTTGATTTCCCCATGATGTCAAGCAAAGAGGCACTGAGTTTGAAGGTAGGCCCTGAAAAACATCCACAGGTACACTTCGAATTGACTCAGATAATGTCAATTAGCCTATCAGAAGCTTCTGAATCCATGACATCATTTTCTGGAATTTTCCAAGCTGTTTAAAGGCACATTCAACTTAGTGTATGTAATCTTCTGATCCACTGGAATTGTGATACAGTGAATTATAAGTTAAATAATCTGTCTATAAACATTTGTTGGAAAAATTACTTGTGTCATGCATAAAGTAGATGTCCTAACCGACTTGCCAAAACTCTAGTTTGTTAACAAGACGTTTGTGGAGTGGTTGAAAAATGAGAATTAATGACTCCAACCTAAGTGTCAACTTCCGACTTCAACTGTATATATAGTGTGTATATATATACTGTATATACACCACCAGTCAAAAGTTTGGACACATCTACTCATTCAAGGGTTTTTCTTTATTTTTACTATTTTATACATTTTAGAATGATAGTGAAGACATCCAAACTATGAATTAACACATATGGAATCATGTAGAAACCAAAAAAGTGTAAAGTGTAAATATAAATATATTTTATACTTGATCCTTCATATAGCCACCCTTTGCCTTTATGACATCTTTGCACACTCTTGGCATTCTATCGGAGTGTAAAGTGAACAGTTTACGGTTTTAACCTTCATAAAAATACAATCATTGCCATCACCTTTTTTTACCACCTCACACCTCACCCTCACCAGTCAAAACACATCAATCAAACAGAGCTTGTTCCTATCTGTCCTTCCTCTAAGCCAATTGTACCTCTAAGCTGACTAGTTTGCTGTGTATTAATGCCCCTTCATGCTATTCCAAATTTCAGTTTGCATGCTGTTAGGCCAGAAGGTGTTTCTCTGTTGGGGCTTTACAGCAAGGCTTTACACACTTCTCCTTCCCATGCGGTCCCAGTCCCACCCCCGTGATATGTGCTCCATGCTCCAAAACAGCCTGCAGGGTCAGGGGGGTCAGGCGCACCAGGAATGTGTACATGTGACCACCACTCCACACTCAGTTTGGCTCTGCTCCTCTCTCTCTCTCAGTGGGATGCGGCTGCTGGCTGGAGGCTTTCATTTGTTTCATTATGCAAAGACAGGATGTTTACACACTCCAGAGCCAATTCGCCATACAATTACCATAAATCAATTCACTTTGGGTTGGAGCTGGACTTTGATCATGGACGAGCAGAGGGAATGCTTGAATTAGAGGGGTTTCGCAAACACCTCTGCTCTGGATTGCTCCAGAGCTTTTTATTATTAATGGGTTAATATTGTGTTGATGCCATCATTATGGCGTTTTCCCCTCCTCCTGTCCTTGCTGTGTTTGGCTGTCAAAGGAAGCTCTGAGGGAGAACGTTCTGATACCTGCATGTGATTTTATATCCATACCGAAAACAAACAATAAACCTGCAGAGAAAGAAAACTGGGAGCTTATTGTGGATTAACAACTTCATATGATTCTTACCTCCCTGAATCAGTTGTGATATTAATTACAGGAAGTCAGCTACTTCTCTAATGAACTGCTTGCGTCTATCAGGCTGCCTTTGTGCTGAAGCATTAGTTCCTGTTCAATGTCCTCTTCTCCCTCTTTCCCCTTCTGTCACTTTTTGATATAGTTTATTGCAATTCAGATACAGAATTCAAGACAGAATGCGTAGACTACAGACTACCATAGGTAAATATAACTGTGGTTATTCTTACATTTTGGTCTCACATGAATGTGAGATGAACACTAGAAAATAAACATATCAGTAGCATATAAACTAAATGTGTTTTGATAATGCTTCCCGGTTACTACATGCCTGCCATCCTGTCTGATGTACACAGTGGGGCCAAATGATTGTGGAATTCCATCAGACTGGCAAGACCAGTCCTGTGCTCAATTCACACTGGCATAACAGAACTGCACGGTCAACACCAAAGTTCTACATGGCTTGACAAATTGGACTGCAGAGTGTGAGATTGTGGCACAACCTTTATTGTGACGTTTTACCATATATACACTTATTGACTAATGTTACGCATTGGACCAATCGTAATGCTCCCTCTATATGACAAAGATAAAATGCTTAGAACAAAACATACTTCTTATTGGCTGTATTTATTTCACTGTCTATAATATCTGCAGCACATCTCAACTAAAAGACCACGAGATAAGGACTGACCACTTTGTTTTTCTCCCACTAAACCAAGAGCGTTCTTCTCATCCCAAGTACATCCAGAATATTTCCCCATCACTTGGCTGAGAGCAGCAGGATAAATAAACATTGAGGCAATCCAGCAGATAAAAAAAAGCGAGAGCAACTTTCCCCTGGTCTCCAAGCAACAAGAGCCATTGGAAATTAATACTCTATCCGACACTCTGGAATTGACAGTGTACTGGTAGCTACCCGGAATGTAATTGCCAGCCTGAAGGTATTAAATTAAGCTGTGTGGCTCTGTAACTGAAATGTTGGAGATATTACCTCAATTTCCCAGACATCAAGCACTCAGACAGGTTAGATAGGCTACATACTCATCTACTCTACCTTATGAAGTTTGTCAGACCCACACACACACATGCGTGCAGGCTGGAACCCATGTACGCACACACCATCGCTCATGTATTGCACACTGACCTACACTTTATGGAATCTAATATTGGAATACAGAGCCATTACCACTCCAGCACACTTAGGAATTCACATGAAGCATATGGAAGTTGATTGTGTTTTGGTGGCCATATGGTGTGTGAATATGCAGCAGTGTCACGAGCCATCACTTTAGAAAATCATTGACATACACACGTGAGATAAGGGTTAGTTTGCTTTTCCTTGATTTATCTGATCAATTGATTTTGGTAAGTAAGTGTGCACCCAATGTATTGATCAGAAACCAAAATTATTTAAAGCATTTAAATGGATATTGCTTAGAAGCACTGTGCAAAGTCAGTTCCTGGATGCTAATGACCAGTAGAGTTTGCTGCCAAATGCAAATGAACTATAACTCGGCTCATAAATAATCTAACCATTGTTGTGCTTATCCAATCCCCCTTTAAGAGGTTATTGGACAACAGAGAGTTGTATAGGAAAATAATTTACACAATGATAAACTGACTCCATAGCTTATTGCGTTCCCTGTTTAACACAAGACATTTGTCATTTCACTAACTTCTTGCTATCTAATACCATGCAGCAGGGCTCAAATTTGCTGGTGGCATTGCCAGCCATGGCCGTTGTTGTGTTGCCACAATGCCCTCCAAAAAAAAATGTTTATGTCTTGTGGACAAAGTGGCCGTTGTGCCCTTCGGCTGAATTTAACAATTATAATTCCCTTCTCCTGGCTGCTAATCGCCGTAGCCTACTCTGAAGCACCTCTCACTCGCATGGCTTTCTCAGATATCTCAAATCTTATTAGCCAATGCCCGTCACGTGATCGTGCCCTTTTAACAGGCATTGCAGCTCCGAAGTAGGCTACAAGTAAAGACCGACACACCCGGGATGCAACGATGCACATCCTTATTATCAAACTCTGAGGTGCATATGGAATATGATAGAAGAACTGTCCACATTTACTTTTTGTCAGTCAACAAGATGAGTAGGCCTAACGAACAGCAAAAGCGCTAGCCTAAGTCAATCTACTATCCCCCATCTACTATCCCCCACAAAAGCTGACCTGTTCTATTGGTCAGCTTGTCCTTCTGTACGATAAATAAATATTCCAAATGTACTCAGGGACAGTTGTGGGATGCGATAGATCAATGTACATCAAAAAAAAAATCTTTTAAAAGCAATAAAAGGTTTTTAGAAATTGTTGCAAATTAATTAATAAATAAAAAACTTTAATATCACATTTACATAAGTATTCAGACCCTTTACTCAGGACATTGTTGAAGCACCTTTGGCAGCGATTATAGCCTCAAGTCTTCATGGGTGTGACACTACAAGCTTGGCAAACCTTTATTTGGGGAGTTTTTCCCATTCTTCTCTGCAGATCCTCTTAAGCTCTGTCAGGTTGGATGGGGAGCATCGCTGCACAGCTATTTTCAGGTCTCTCCAGAGATATTAGATCGGGTTCAAGCCCGGGCTCTGGCTGGGCCACTTAAGGACATTCAGAGATTTGTCCCGAAGCCACGCCTGCATTGTCTTACTTTGATCTGTTCATCATTCCCACGATCCTGACTAGTCTCCCAGTCCCTGCTGCTGAAAAACATCTCCACAGCATGATACTGCCACCACCATGCTTCACCATAAGGATGGTGCCAGGTTTCCTCCAGATGTGACGCTTATTATTCAGACCAAAGAGTTCAATCTTGGTTTCATCAGACTGGAGAATCTTTTTTGTCTTTGTCTGAGAGTCTGTTAGGTGCCTTTTGGCAAACTCCAAGCGAGCTGTGCCTTTTACTGAGGAGCGGCTTTCACCTGGCCACTCTACCGTAAAGGCCTAATTGGTGGAGTGCTGCAGATACTGTTGTCCTTCTGGAAAGTTCTCCCATCTCCACAGAGGAATTCTGAAGCTCTTTTAGAGTGACCATTGGATTCTTGGTCACCACCCTGACCGAGTCTTGGTGGTTCCAAACAATTTAAGAATGATGGAGGCCACTCTGTTCTTGGGGACCATCGATGCTACAGAAAGGTTTTGGTACCCTTCCCGAAATCTGTGCCTTGACACAATCCTTCGACCTCATGGCTTGGTTTTTACTCAGACATGCACTGTGAACTGTGGGACCTTATATAGACAGGTGTGTGCCTTTCAAAATCATATCCAATCAATTGAATTTATCACAGGTGGACTCCAATCAAGTTGTAGGAATCTCAAAGCTGATCAATGGAAACAGGATGCACCTGAGCTCTATTTCAAGTCTTATAGCTAAGGGTCTGATTACTTATGTAAATATGGTATTTATTTCTGTTTTTTATTTTTAATACATTTGCAAAAAATGTCTAAAACCTGTCTTTGTCATTAATGTATTTTAGAATAAGGCTGTAACGTAACAAAATGTGGGAAAAGTCAAGGGGTCTGGATACTTTCTGAATGCACTGTATATACTGAACAAAGATATAAACGCAACATGCAACAATTTAAATGATTTTAGTGAGTTACAGTTCATACATGGAAATCAGCAAATTGAAATACATTCATTAGGCCCTGATCTATGGATTTCACATTACTGGGCAGGGGCGCAGCTATGAGGCCCATCCACTTGGGAGCCAGGCCCAGTCCAATCAGAATTAATTTTCCCCCACAAAATGGGCTTTATTACAGACAGACATACTTCTCAGTTTCATCAGCTGTCCGGGTGGCTGGTCTCAGACGATTCCGCAGGTGAAGAAAATGGATGTTGAGGTCCTGGGCTGGCGTGGTTACACTTGGTCTGCAGTTGTGTGGCCGGTTGGATGTACTGCCAAATTCTCTAAAATTAAGTTGGAGGTGGCTTATGGTAGAGAAATTAACATTAAATTTTATGGAAACAGCTCTGGTGGACATTCCTGCAGTCAGCATGCCAATTGCACGCTCCCTCAAAACTTGAGACATCTGTGGCCATGTGTTTTGTGACAAAACTGCACATTTTAGAGTGGACTTTTATTGTCCCCAGCACAAGGTACACCTGTGTAATGATCATGCTGCTTAATCAGCTTCTTGTTATGCAACACCTGTCAGGTTGAAGGGGATTTTCTTGGCAAAGGAGAAATGCTCATTAACAGGGATGTTACAACATTTGAGAGAAATAAGCTTTTTGTCTATATGGAACATTTCTGGGATCCTTTATTTCAGCTCATGAAACATGGGACCAACGCTTTACATGTTGCGTGTATATTTTTGATCAGTATATGTAATTAAAAGTCTAATTCAAGTTTGGTTAAATTTTCAAGCACCTTTCTCATGTCAGCATCTGTCTGGACATGACATAGTCTAGTAGTCATAGGCTATCACCTACACTTCATCTACACCTTGACATGTATGCTAATTATTTATGTACATTTACATACACTTATGTGTTTCTTAACAGAATAGCTAGTGTTTTTCTGCTTTCAAATCAATTTAATTGGCTATTTTGGTTAATGGCCTTGGTGCCCTGGCAGATTTGGCACCTCTTGAAGGCCAAATGGCCTGGCTGCTAAAATCACAAAATTTCAGGCCTGCCATGCAGACAGACAATGCTATTATCAAAGGGTTGTTTGATTTGCTATGGAAGTTTCCGCTTACAGCCCAGTTTGAGTAAAGGATATTAAGTATTTTTTGTCTTTAATTTTACCAGAGTAATAATTAGCTTCATCTTAGCAGCTTGATTAGAGTAGTGTGGGCTGCCCTCCCATTCTTAGCCCTCACCGCCTGTCTCCTCTCCTCGCCCCTCTCTCTGAAATGTTGCCAGGCAACTGCAGCAGAATATCATGACAAATGTTTACTGCAACAAAACTTGCATGATGACTCACTTCTCTCTCGCTCATCAAATAGCAGGTGAACTTCATTGTTTGGAGACAATTGGTCTTTTTACTTGTAATTTAATGTTTAATGTTTTTTTTCAAAGCTGAGAGGCTCTTGTCATTGTGAAAAGTGCAGATTTATTTGATTGTGTTAAAAATGGGGAAATAAGGGGAATAACATCCACATGTGATACCACAGGCTCCACAATATTTCACAATTGTGTGCTTTGGTGGTTAGAAAGCACTTTATTGGTTACGCTCAGCCAATATTGTAGTGTACAGGGTCGGGGATGAACAATATACCATGTATACTAAATGGATTGTTTTGTAATATTTAATTTCATGGGATTGTTAGAAGGGCATAACTTTTCATATTGAAACCAAGTGGACTTACTACAAGTTAGAGAGAGGATGCCTCTGGCTCCCTGTTAAAAGCTTGGTAGGCTATGTCCTGGCTCGAACTTCCATTGTGACTCCAGGCATGCTGTTGCATAAGACGGGAAATACATGTTCATGTAAGGACTTCCTTTGAAGCATTGGCAAACACCAATAATAGTCAATTTCATGTTATTAAGCTTTGGATTCATTGGAAGGCAAAGTTCAACTCACCGTTAGACCACAGATTCTCATCTGGGTGGATTTTCTCTAGCACTTCAGAAATACTGTTTGGGGTTCCTGTTTCCTCATGGGGAAAAATAGTACAGAGTGAGCAAAATAACAACAACATTTTTTATAGATGGGATAGGCATGTCATACAAGATGAGTTATGAATACTGCAGTGATTGCATTGCGTGCGACATATTTTCACTCTGTTAATGAAAAAAACGTATTCTGGATTGGTGTCCCTTCCACGGAACGGTTGAGCTAACGTAGGCTAATGCATTTAGCATGAGGTTGTAAATATCAAGACAATTTCCCAGGACGTAAACATATCTGATATTGGCAGAAAGCTTAAATTCTTGTTAATCTAACTGCACTGTCCAATTTCCAGTAGCTATTACAGTGAAAGAATACCATGCTATTGTTTGAGGAGAGTGCATAATTTTGAACATGAACAGTTATTAATAAACAAATTAGACACATTTGGGTAGTCTTGATACAACATTATGAACATAAATGCAATGGTTCATTGGATCAGTCTAAAACGTTGAACATACACTGATGCCATCTAGTGGCCAGAATCTAAATTGCACCTGGGCTGGAATATTACATTATGGCCTTTCTCTTGCATTTCAAAGATGATTTTACAAAAAAAATACAAAAGAATGGTTGGTTTTTTCTTTGTATTATCTTTTACCAGATCTATTGTGTTATATTCTACTACATTCCTTTCACATTTCCATAGACTTCAAAGTGTTTCCTTTCAAATGGTACCAAGAATATGCATATCCTTGCTTCAGGGCCTGAGCTACAGGCAGTTAGATTTGGGTATGTCATTTTAGGCGGAAATTTGAAGAAAAAAAATTTGCTAATCCTTATTAAGTAAAACTGTTGTTGTTGTTTTTGCACAGTTCAGTGCTGTTTTGAATGATATTTTTTTACCCATGGTATTAAATGGAAGATCATTGTAAATAACAAACTAACAGTTCTCTCAGTTATAGGGAAAAGTCCATCTACCTTTAGGAACCTAATCAGAGCACATCAGTTGTCCTTGTAGTAACTAATGTGAACTAGGTATATGATCTCTGACCATATAAGTGGAATACAAAGTTGTCTGGTTTAGCATATCGTGAGAGAGGCCCAGTGTCTAATGGGTGTGATAGGAATTCCTCCAGGTCACAGCGCTGAGCCACTGAGTTGGCCGGGGGATCAGGACCTTGTAAGCACCAATTGGGTCAGTGAAGAAAAACACCTAATCAGGCTTCCCTCAGAGCTAGTGTTTCCCCCAGCACCACGCAGGAAGAACTCTTTATTCATTTCACCGCTCAGCCGTTCTGACATCTCAGCATGATTCTCTGACATTCTCTCCATCTTGAAACACAAACAGTTCTCAAAAGGAGCCCTTTTGTCCTTTTTTCACTGCCCTGTGATCATGCAGCCTGACACCATATTTGGAGGTATGTTTATTTACTGTGGAGGGAGTGTAGACTATCACCTCAGTCCCCAGATGAAGTCCTAGTTGAGTTGAGGCACTGTGTCTTTAAAAAGCCTCTGCCAGCTGTCTGTATGTGTGCAGTCAGGGCCAGGAGAGGGGGAAGGGAAAGAGCAGAGCCACACTACACTACCACGGCTGGTATTCTGACTCTGTTTTTCCTACTCCCTGTTTTTTAAAATGATTTTGAAATGTTCTTTTTTTGTTGCTGGGCTGTCCCTGTGTCAATTACATGCCAGTGTCTGAGGTGGAACCGGTTGGATCCTCTTGCACTAGTAATACCATTTTGTTTTCATTACAAACTTGCTTTCAATTAAAGAGAGAGGGTTGTTCTCCATGGCAGACCCCCCCCCCCCAACTAACCAACCCTCCCAAATGCCCAACACTGGAGCTGATTAAGGAGGAACCTTCTGGTATAAACAAACACAGCCCATGTTTCCCAGACACCCCATCTGATGTAATGTGTTTGTCACCTTTGGACTGGTAAATGCTGCCTGTCTCATGGTGAGCAGCAAAGGTCGCTCCCCTTAGTGGCTCCGGGTTAGACTTTGGCTCCAGACACTAATGAATATAGAGCAGCAGAGGCTGGTGACTTGAAAAATTGAAGAGGATAGGAGACCTACGGTATAGGCGCGGAACGCATGGAGACAACAAAGTGTGTTTCAAAAATCGTCAAAGACACATTTTTTTGACCTAAAGCATTTAATAAAGACATTAGTCAATATTATGGGGAATGAGAGGGCTACTTACACAGTGTAGGGAAGGGATCACAGCAGTGATTGAATGAGGGTATGAGGCATGAGTTGAGGTGTTCAGAGGCTTGACTTCATTGCAAGAAAATATTTGACTGGGAAGACAAAAAACAATAGCACAACACACTACACAGTTAGACAAAAGAGCTAAGAATGAGTTAGTCCAAATAAAGAGTCAAATCATTGATGTGTAATAATGTGATTGTGTATGTCATTGACTCTACATACAGTAATGAGAGAAAATTGATAGGGCTACTCACAGTGCTTGGAGAGGAAACATTCAACATGCCAGTAGATGAGAGGGCACATGAGACATGGCTTCAGTTCATGTCAAGAGAGAGTTGACAATGATAGTGGATTGGAGTGGTCATCACCTCTTAATCAGGGAACAGGATGGGATTTAGTTGTAAATACTAATAGCAGATACATTCCATTACAGCTACGCTATTGTAGGTTTGAACAACAAGTTTCTCAATGAAGTTAAACTCGGACATCTCAAAATACACAAAGCCAAAAAGACTGCACATTTCACCCACCAAGAAACGTTCCTGAATAAAGCCCTGATCATCCACATACCTGACGATAACTGACAACTGCAAGCAGACTGGTGGCACCATAGGTCCCAGAGGGATGGGGCAATTTTCATCTATGCTATATAAATACCGGAGGAAAGTGGAAAGCCTGCTTGAGAGCACGCAAAGAAAATGTGCTTCGTCAACCTCTCTCTTTAATCTAACTTTGAATGGGTGATGCGGCGGAAACTATCAAATCATTCTGAATTGATTTAGACATCCCAGATGTAGTTGCCCTTGTTAGCTGAACTTTCCCTCTTGTCTTGTCCTCTAAAAGCCTATTCTTGCATGCTCAAAAAAGGCAGTGGTGTTGATAAGCCACTTGAGAACATCCCTGTTTCTTCTTACTTTCTTGTTGTGTCGCGCAGTTTGAATACCCAGACCTCCGCCATGATCGATGCAGCTTTTTCCCAGAAGCTTAAATCTGATGAGGTCATTTATATGCTCTCTGTTTTTGTTTTTCTATTTAGCTGAATGATATTTGTTCTTCAGGCCACTGTACCCCCCCCCTTTCACCCAAAGCTCAGATTGTCCAAAATGCAGGCAAGGCCAGCACTACAGGTGACTTGATGAAAGGCTCTGTGTTAACCAGCTACACTTTTGATACCAATTTTTATTGAATGTCCTCACCTTTTCATCTTTCTTCATTAAAATTATCTCAGGCTGAGGTCAACCCTCGGTTTTAATTTGCACCTTTTCCGTGTACCCCAGAGAATAAAAGGGGTTCTTTAACAAAAAGTAGCCAAAATTGGCGGTAGTGTTTGGCGCAAAGTAGCTACTGCTACTTGTTACTGTAATTAGCAAGGCAAATTGAAATAAATCAACTGTGCTCAAAAATAAAGTTCTAAAACCAAGAAAAACAATTTATAATCTACCTCCTCTGTCTTCTGTAATTTGAAGAAAGTAATTTGAATTGAATAATATCCAAGAAATGCTTAACTATCACTTTTCAATCTCTATCCAATGTCACCAACTCACCAAGCTTCTCAACACATTGAACCCCCTCCCTATATTGCTCTACGGCACAACCTAAATATAACACACTAGGTTCATTCTCTGATTCTAATCCTATGATTGGATGGACAACATGTCAGTTCATACTGCAAAAGCTTTGATTGGTTGGAGGTCGTCTTCCAGAAGTGGTTATAATTACCATGTAGGTCTATGGAAGGGTGTGAGGCCTACAAGCCTCCTAGGGTTTGTATTGAAGTCAATGTACCCTGAGGAGGACAGAAGCTAGCTGTCCTCCGGCTACACCACGGTGCTACCCCAGAGAGCGGTGTTGAAGTTACTAGAGACCTTCATTGCAAAACAGTGTGTTTTAATCAATTATTTGATTAATTAGACAAAGCACTATATTTAGTATTGTTTTATCTAGAAATTATAACTTTTTTAGTGTTTCATTACTTACATTTTTATGAAATTTCACTGAGGAGGATGGCCCTCCCCTTCCTCCTCTGAGCAGCCTCCACTGATATAGAGCGTGTCCATCCTTTGACAAGACAAGAGCTCCAACTCACGGTCAGTGTTGTGTAAACCGGCTGATTTTTTATGGAATATCTACATAGGCGTACAGAGGCCCATTATCAGCAACCATCATTCTTGTGTTCCAATGGCACGTTGTGTTAGCAAAACACCAGTCTCAACGTCAACAGTGAAGAGGCGACTCCGGGATGCTGGCCTTCTAGGCTAGGCAGAGTTACTCTGTCCAGTGTCTGTGTTCTTTTGCCCATCTTAATCTTTTTTTTTATTGGCTAGTCTGAGATATGGCTTTTTCTTTGCAACTCTGCCTAGAAGGCCAGCATCCCGGAGTCACCTCTTCACGGTTGACATTGAGACTGGTGTTTTGCGGGTACTATTTAATGAAGCTGCCAGTTGAGGACTTGTAAGGCATCTGTTTCTCAAACTAGACACTCTAATGTACTTGTCCTATTGCTCAGTTGTGCAACAGGGCCTCCCACTCCTCTTTCTATTCTGGTTAGATCCAGTTTGTGCTGTTCTGCGAAGGGAGTCGTACAAAGCATTGTAGGGGAACTTCAGTTTCTTGGCAATTTCTCGCATGGAATAGCCTTCATTTCTCAGAACAAGAATAGACTGAGGAGTTTCAGAAGAAAGTTCTTAGTTTCTGGCCATTTTGAGCCTGTAATTGAACCCACAAATGCTGACGCTCCAGATAGTCAACCAGTCTAAAGAAGGCCAGTTTTATTGCTTCTTTAATCAGGACGACAGTTTTCAGCTGCGCTAACATAATTGCAAAATGATTTTATAATGATCAATTAGCCTTTTAAAATGATAAACTTGGATTAGCTAACACAACGTGCCATTGGAACACAGGAGTGATGGTTTCTGATAATGGGTCTCTGTACGGCTATGTAGATATTCCATAAAAGAATCTGCCGTTTTCAACTACAATTGTCATTTACAACATTAACCATGTCTACACTGTATTCCTGATCAATTTGATGTGATTTTAATGAGCAAAAAAATTAGCTTTTCTTTCAAAAACAAGGATATTTCTAAGTGACCCCAAACTTTTGAACGGTAGTGTACGTATCTCCAAACTTGTAAAAACAGTAGAGAGCTAATGTAATACATTTTACAGATGGGTGGTGAATTCATCATAGTTAAACAAGTCACATTCGCCTTATTTTTTTGTCATGTGTTTTTATTAGTGCTTTAGTCTTTGTTGGCATTGGCCCCCCTTTCATTCTCCACATGAAATCAACGTTTGGGTTTTCTAAAAGATAACTCTCGATTAAATGTCAGGAGTGCACAATGCATCCAGCATGCTATTGACTGTGGCAGGCGAATACGAGCAGGCAGAGTTTATTGTTAGTAAATAGAATGTGGAGTGAGACAGAATGCAGACGGAATGCACTGGAACACTAAGCTTGAACAAACCTTCCTATGACCTCAAAAAAAAAAAAAAAAAACGTTACCAGATGGGATTCATACTCAAAAGTGGATTTCTGGTACAATATCTTCCTGTTTCCTGAGGGCAAGAGGCAGAATTGAAAAGAGGGGGCAAGGTTGGAATAAATCAGTATGGACTGGATCATGAGCTGAATGCAATGTTGTGACAACACATTGCGCACAAACTCACTTCCTCTGTGGTCGCCACTTCTTACTTCTATTGGTTCTCAAATCCACCAAGACCTTTGAAATATGTCCAACGATACACTCAAAATACCAGCCAGAAAGAGTAAAAGAGTCAATTCAGTGTAGAGTAATTGTTCTTGATGTCGTCAGTGTAAATGCCACAGGATCTATGAACGATATGAACCACAGCAAGTGGTCTTTATGAAAAATGTAGGCTCTTCTTTGTATGAGTTTGTTTGTTTGTATGTGATATGTAATTTCATGGTGTGCACACATAATCTACGATAATCTATGAAGGATTTACCGCATTGCAAATATGAGCCTCCTTGTCAGTGTGGCTGAAGAGGCATGTTTTTGTAACAGTCATGGGATTTGCCTGATGAAGAGTCATAGGAAGATATATAGAGAGAACTTTTGAAATATCACTGTCATTCCTACTGCCCCCTCGGTTGAATTTCAATGGGCTGTATTGGGCTGCATAACACTTGCAGTTTCAATGGACTGCATATGAACTAACTTCACCCGCTATGCACGTTCAGCAACGCTTAGACTCAGCAAGTTCTTACCTCCATGAAAATATGTCCCTTTTGAAGCTCTCTCTCTGTATTCTGAAGTAAAAAAAAATCATATAGGAATATGAAGGAAAGTAGGTTATATTCTTCAGGGTCAGGAAGATGTGAAATCATTTTCTCTCTCTTGTCACTCGGTCAGAAATCTATGTCTTCCTCTCCACTGATGTAAACAGTGTTATGGGTACTGCTGTACTTGTCTAGGATGTTTGGAGCAGGTTATACAGGCCAGGGACAATGGTTGTACTAAAGCGATCACTGGTGCAGAACTAAACCCGCCATTTCTGTCCTCTTCTGTCCCACACTCTGAGTTAGCTGGGGGAGCCGTGTGCCTATATATTTGTTTCAGGGGGAAAAAGTCTCAACTCAACAATAATTTATGTTAGATATTACATAAATGAATAATGGACCACATCAGAGGAGAGCTCCATAACCTGTAGCCGCGTGTGTCAATAAAGCCAAAGCAATAGTGATTATTTTCTCTGCAAACACCCAGCTACGGGAGAAGTGCACGGCGATAATGATGGAGAAAATTATTTGGACCAGGCTTAATTAGCTGTCTGTCAGGCAAAGCCATAGGGGAACGAGCTGGAGTAAGAGCTTTGCTTTGAGAGGGAGTGTTCCAGGCGCCAAGCATACTGGAGACAGCGAGCAAAGGAGCAGGTTTAATTTAATATTCAGATCAGTGAGCTGAAGGGTTTGTCCTGGCCCTCCGAGCAGAGCAGAACATGAAGGCTTCAGCAGAGCTGCCTCAGGGGAACACTTAAGAGGCCTGTCTTGGCTAATACACTTTTTACCCTTATAACAGCAAATACCACCTCAAAAGCATCCAGCCCATGTTATGTCTGGACTGTATATCCACATTTAATTTTTAATGCGCTTTGTTTTGTTGTATTTTTATTCTGTTTGTTGAGTTGTGCTTGGTTCCTCCAGTAAAGCCTTGACAAGCTCCATGGCCTTGTGCTAGATGCTGTGTTGACTTTACTTAAACAAAGATACAGAGATGGGGGGGGGGGAAGCGTCGCAGGGCTTTTCAAAGGGAATAATGGGGATTGGAGGGAGAACAAACTCTATAGAGTGTTGTTCAACTGGTGCGAGCTAGAATCTAAGTGGAGAAAGTTGAGAGGCGGCTGGGGGGAATGCTATTGTACTAAAACATATGGTAGTAAAGAAACCCCCATAAATGATAAAACACATGGTTAAAATAAAAGTCCATTCACTACTTTTTATATCTTCCACTATACAATATACAAAACCCGTCAAAACCTTTGCCACACCTATTCATTCCAGGGTTTTTCTTTATTTGTACTATTTTCTACATTGTAAAATGATAGTGAAGACATCAAAACTATGAAATAACACATTTGGAATCATGTAGTAACCCAAAAAGTGTTAAACAAATAATATTTTATATTTGAGATTCTTCAAAGTAGCCACCCTTTGCCTTGATGATAGCTTTGCAGACGCTTGGCATTCTCTCGACCAGCTTTACGAGGTAGTCACCTGGAATGTAGTAGTCACCTCAATAAACAGGTGTGTCTTTTTAAAAGTTAATTTGTGGAATTTCTATCCTCATTAATTGATTTGAGCCAATCAGTTGTGTTGTGACAAAGTAGGGGTGGTATACAGAAGATAGCCCAAGTCCATATTATGGCAAGAACAGCTCACATAGAGAAATGACAGTCCATCATTACTTTAAGACATGAAGGTCAGTCAATACAGAACATTTCAAGAACTTTGAAAGTTTCTTCAAGTGCCATCGCAAAAACCATCGAGCACTATAATGAAATTGGCTCTCATGAGGACCGCCACAGGAAAGGAACACACAGAGTTACCTCTGCTGCAGAAGATAAGTTCATTAGAGTTAACTGCAACTCAGATTTCAGCCCAAATAAATGCTTCACAGAGTTCAAGTAACAGACAAATCTCAACATCAACTGTTCAGAGGAGACTGCATGAATCAGACCTTCATGGTTGAATTGCTGCAAAGAAACCACTACTAAAGGACACGAGTAAGAAGAAGAGACTTGCTTGGGCCAAGAAACATGAGCAAAGGACATTAGATCGGTGGAAATCTGTCCTTTGGTCTGAAGAGTCCAAATTTGAGATTTTTGGTTCTAATCGCTGTGTCTTTGTGAGGTGCAGAGTAGGTGAATCTCCGCATGTGTGGTTCCCACAGTGAAGCATGGAGGTGGAGGTGTGAGGGTGTGGGGGTGCTTTGCTGGTGTCACTGTCCGTGATTTATTTAGAATTCAAGGCACACTTAACCAGCATGGCTACCACAGCATGGTTTGCGCTTAGTGGGACTATAATTTGTTTTTCAACAAGACAATGACCCAACACACATCCAGGGCTATTTGACCACGAAGGAGAGTGTTGGAGTGCTGCATCATATGACCTGGCCTCTACAATCCCCTGACCTCAACCCAACTGAGATGGTTTGGGATGAGTTGGACTGCAGAGTGAAGGAAAAGCAGCCAACAAGTGCTCAGCATATGTGGGAACAACTTCAGAACTTTTGGAAAAGCATTCCTCGTGAAGCTGGTTGAGAGAATGCCAAAGTGTGCCTGTCATCAAGGCAAAAGGTAGCCACTTTGAAGAATATAAAATATAAAATGTACGTGTTATTTCATAGTTTTGATGTCTTCACTATTATTCTACAGCGTAGAACATAGCAAAAATAAAGAAAACCCTTGAATGAGTAGGTGTGTCCAAACTTTTGACTGGCACTGTATATATATCTTGGGCTCTATCCTATCATGCTCTATCAAGAATAACCTTTCCTATTTTGCTTGTATTCACAGTGAATTAATTCATTTTAAATGTATTTTGTATTTTGAAAGTGTATAGATGTGGTTAACATTGACCATAATCTAAGCGCATGATATCTAGTTCCAAATCAAATTTTATTGGTCACATAAAAGCAAACGTTATTGTGAGTGTAGTGAAATGCTTGTGCTTCTAGTTCCGATAGTGCAGCGATATCTAACAAGTAATCAAACAATTCCACAACAACTACCCAATACACACAAATCTAAGTAAAGGGATGGAATATGTACATATAAATAGAATGGATGAGCAATGACCGAGTGGCATTAACACGATGCAATATATGGTATAAAATACAGCATATACATATGGGATGAGTAATGCAAGATATGTAAACATAATTATTAAAGTGACATTAATAAAGTGACTAGTGATCCATTTGTTAGTGTCCAATGATTTCAAGTCTGTATGTAGGCCGCAGCCTCTCTTTGTTCATGATGCCTGTTTAACTGTCTGATGGCCTTGAGATAGAAGCTGTTCTTCAGTCTCTCGGTTCCAGCTTGGATGCACTTGTACTGACCTTGCCTTCTGGATGATAGCGGGGTGAACAGGAAGTGGCTCGGGTGGTTATTGTCCTTGATGATCTTTTTGGCCTTCCTGTGACATTGGGTGCTGTAGGTGTCCTGGAGGGCAGGTAGTTTGCCCCTGGTAATGTGTTGTGCAGACCGCACCACCCTCTGGAGAGCCCTGCCGTTCTGGGCGGCACAGTTGCCGTACCAGGCGGTGTACAGCCCGACAGGATGCTCTCAATTGTGCGTCTGTAAAAGTTTGGGGGGGTTTTAGGTGACAAGCCAAATTCCTTCAGCCTCCTGAGGTTGAAGAGGCGCTGTTGCGCCTTCTTCACCACACTATCTGTGTGGGTGGACCATTTCAGTTTGTCCCTGATATGTACGCCGAGGAACTTGAAAATTTCCGCCTTCTCCACTGCTGTCCCGTCTATGTGGATAAGGGGGTGCTCCCTCTGCTGTTTCCTGAAGTCCACTTTGTTTTATTGACGTTGAGTGAGAGGTTGTTTTCCTGACACCACACTCCAAGTGCCCTCACCTCCTCCCTATAGGCTGTCTCGTCGTTGTTGGTGATCAAGCCTACTACTGTTGTGCCATCTGCAAATTTGATGTTCGAGTTGGAGGCGTGCATGGCCACACAGTCATGGGTGAACAAGGAGTACAGGAGGGGGCTGAGCACACACCCTTGTGGAGCCCCAGTGTTGAGGATCAGCGAAGTGGATATGTTGTTTCCCACCTTCACAACCTGGGGGCGGCCTGTTGGGAAGTCCAGGACTCAATTGCACAGGCCGGTATTGAGACCCAGGGCCTCTATCAAGATAGAGCTGAGAGATTGCTTTGTAGAAAATGACACAAGTTAGAAATCCCTATGTTAATATTTAAACAGCGCAGCACTCTGACATTGAAGAGCATGTTTGCCTAGAGCCTTGTGATGATGCTGCTTTGCTGTGCAGAGCTTGTGAAAGACACAAATTAGATTAGTCATCTCTGCAGAGAGCACGCTGCAGTTTCAAACACAACTACAGACTGCAGACTCTCATTCTGACAAGCCATCTGCCCCCACACACTTCAAATAGTAAGCTTTGATGTTTGAGAAATTGTGTACAAGGTCTATCTCTTTCCTATTTAAGACTCTGGTGAGCACCCTCACTGCTCTCTGGTAAGTAACCAAGCAATACCAGAACCAACAAGGGAGTGTTGTCATTTTAATGCTTGACATTTAGCTCTGTCAGCAAGAAGAAGCTGTGTATGGTGACCACCTTTTGAAAATGCAATAAAAAGCCACCCTCCCCCATTCTGCAAGCAGGCTATATGTAGCAAAGACCAACAAAAATGTAAACTGAATCATATGTTGTGGCGCAAAACTAGGGCTTTTGCGGTGACTATACTACCGACACATGACTACAGTGAAATTCCACGGTAATCTCCTTTTATGCACTCTGGACATGCTTTTGTAGTACCCAACTTGCTAACGACCATCAGGTCCTAATGGCTTGATACTCAGGTCTCTATTGTCCCTCTAACCACTCCGACAGCAATGTAAATTCATTCGAAAATCACATCAAACACTTATCATCAAAACAGTATGCGCTTTTAAAACTCACCTCACTGTGATTGACCAATTTGAAGAAAGAAGTTCGACAACATGTTGAAACTGAATGGAAAACATGGTCATCGTGGATGTTGTTTCAAAGCCTAGCACAACGAGATGGATAGTGCTTTCTAAGGTGATGATTAATTCCAAACACCCATACGCATGTTAGAGTTTATGCATACACATAGGGCTATATATGAGCCCAAGTCTGAAAAAAAAACACAAATTCAAATAATGATCGTGCCCTTATACAGTTACGATTAAAAAGTATTTGCCCCCTTTCTGATGTTCTCTATTTTTGCATATTTTTGATACTGAATGTTATCAGATCTTCATCCAAAACGTAATATTAGATAAAGGGAACCTGAGTTTACAAATAACATAAAAAATGTATACTTATGTTATTATTTATTTAATTAACAAGGTTATGTCAAATCAAATTCCCCTGTGTGAAAATATAATTGCCCCCTTACTTTCAATAACTGGTTGTGCCACCTGTAGCTGCAAGGACTGCAAACACATGCTTAGGCCCATTGTTGCACTGCTTTAACACAATGACATTTGTGGGTTTTCAAGCATGAACTGCACATTTTTAATTTAACCTTTATTTAACCAGGCAAGTCAGTTAAGAACAAATTCTTATTTACAATGACGGCCTTCCCCAGCCAAACTCTAACCCGGACAATGCTGAACCAATTTTGTGGCCCCCTATGGGACTCCCAATCACGACCGTTTGTGATACAGCCTGAAATCGAACCAGGGTCTGTACTGATGCCTCTAGCACTGAGATGTGGTGCCTTAGGATGCTGCGCCATTTGGGAGCACTGCGCCACTTGGGAGTTTCAAGTCCTGACATTATCTGATACAGAGCAGAATTCATGGTTCCTTCTATTTAAGGCAAGTCGTCCAGGTCTTGAGCAAAGCATCCTGAAACCATCACACTACCACCACCATACTTCACCATTGGTATCAGGTTCTTACTGAGGAATGCAGTGTTTGGTTTTTGCCAGACATCCAGTAATGGGACCCATATCGTTGAAAAATTTGACTGAAGTTTGCCAAAAAGCATCTGTAAGCACCTGGATGATCATCAAGACTCTTGGAATAATGTTCAATGGACAGATGAGTCAAAAGTATATTTTCGGACGAGATGGTTCCCATTAAGTCTTGCGAAAATCAATATGGGCTGCATGATGTGACTATAGGCTATTGATGATTTGAGAATGCTCTGTTGCTTGCCTCAGGCTGCACACGCTATTCTCTCATCAAGTGATTCGCCACAGCCCTACGCAAGCCACCGTCAAATTCCATGCTCTGTTAGGACCAGCTTGTTTTCGTTCAGCTTTCCCAGCTTGCCAATGCTTCCCTAGTACGTTGCACAAGTCTATGCAAAGAGGTTTGCGAGGTGTAATATTCCAATAGCTTACCAGTGAATTTGAGTGGAAATGTCAACAGCAAATTGAATTGAAATATTATCATGTGTGCTAGAGAAGACTACAGATAGAATCCAGTGGATTTAGCCAGTGGAGCCCCTATTAGACAAAAATGGCAGAGCAGTACAACCTTTAGAGAAACGAGTGGCCATCTGTCTTTTAAATTCTAGACGTGAACAATCACCTCAGCCGAAGCCAGATAGGGAGAAAGAGCAAGGAGTAGAAGACCTGTGTCTGAGCAATAAGAGAGGCAGTCTGCAACCCGACCGCCACAGCAGCCTGTGGCAATTAGAGGCAGGGTGAAATATTTGTTGAGAGAAAGGCTGAGTCCTGGGGGAAGAGAGGCAAGAAACACCCAGGAGATTGCAGATCACAGCTCTTAAGGAGCCACATGCAGTTGTGAAGGTGTGGGGAAGGTGGCAGGACCCCCCTTAGTATCTGGGCATGGGGGCCTGTAACTCCCTCCCGTCACAGTGAAACAGATCTCCAGAGGATCTGTCTGAGAGACTTGTCATCAGATTACCAGCGAGTTCAAAAGATGCCGCAAAGATACGTGAGAAACATCTTTGGGCTATAACTACAGGCAACTGTACTTATTGAAGTGTAACTGATCAGTGGAGCGGGTTGAGCTAGTGTGTTACAAAGAAAAGTGTTCTAGGTAGGAACATGATTTGTGAAACTAGGCAATTCAAAACAGACTTGGCTGCCTTTATATGAGTTTCAGATTTATTGTGGATACGACTCAAGTGTCTGGGGCCTTGATTCTTACTGACGTCATCCAGAGTGGAGTATTTAGGTCAAAGCATACAGTATCAACCGGAGATGCCAAGGATATCTTAGTCAAAAACACTTCTTATCTTTCCTGCTGGGAAAGGAAGGTGGGAGGATTTAAAATCTTACAGTCAAACATAAATATATTTCTTATAAGTAAAAGTGAACATGTAAAATGGCTTTCAGATATATTTGTATCTTCAGGCCTAATCTTAGTGAACATTTCATATGCGTCATGTCTAACATACTGTATACAGTGAAATCAGTTTTTTAATCAGTGCCACACGTTTGAAGAAATATATAGTCAGATATTAATTTGAATGACTATAAATCAATATAATATCTTCACATATTTTCTCAGTTTTCATTTTAATAAAAAAAAAAATCTAGGCATATACCCTCCTAGGCATATACCCTGCTAGGCATATACTCTGCTAGGCATATACTCTGCTAGGCATATACTCTGCTAGGCATATACCCTGCTAGGCATATACTCTGCTAGGCATATACCCTCCTAGGCATATACCCTCCTAGGCATATACCCTCCTAGGCATATACCCTGCTAGGCATATACTCTGCTAGGCATATACCCTCCTAGGCATATACCCTCCTTGGCATATACCCTCCTAGGCATATACCCTCCTAGGCATATACCCTCCTTGGCATATACCCTCCTAGGCATATACCCTCCTAGGCATATACCCTGCTAGGCATATACCCTGCTAGGCATATACCCTGCTAGGCATATACCCTCCTAGGCATATACCCTCAGAGGCATATACCCTCCTAGGCATATACCCTGCTAGGCATATACCCTGCTTGGCATATACCCTGCTAGGCATAAACCCTCCTAGGCATATACCCTCCGAGGCATATACCCTCCTAGGCATATACCCTGCTAGGCCTATACCCTGCTAGGCATATACCCTGCTAGGCATATACCCTCCTAGGCATATACCCTGCTAGGCATATACCCTCCTAGGCATATACCCTGCTAGGCATATACCCGGCTAGGCATATACCCTGCACTATAAATGCAATAAGAATGAAGGCTTAAGCTGTAAGCATTATTCTGCTGGAGGTATCCAGGGCAGCTGGGAGATGGGGGGATTGAGGGAGAGGGAAAAAGGGAGAGGGAGCTAAAGAGAATGAGGGAGAGGGAGAAGGAGCTAAAGAGAATGAGGGAAAGGGAGAGGGAGCTAAAGAGAATGAGGGAAAGGGAGAATGAGCTAAAGAGAATGAGGGAAAGGGAGAGGGAGCTAAAGAGAATGAGGGAAAGGGAGAAGAGCTAAAGAGAATGAGGGAAAGGGAGAAGGAGCTAAAGAGAATGAGGGAAAGGGAGGATGTGCTAAAGAGAATGAGGGAAAGGGAGAAGGAGCTAAAGAGAATGAGGGAAAGGGAGAAGGAGCTAAAGAGAATGAGGGAAAGGGAGAGGGAGCTAAAGAGAATGAGGGAAAGGGAGAGGGAGCTAAAGAGAATGAGGGAAAGGGAGAAGGAGCTAAAGAGAATGAGGGAAAGGGAGAAGGAGCTAAAGAGAATGAGGGAAAGGGAGAGGGAGCTAAAGAGAATGAGGGAAAGAGAGAAGGAGCTAAAGAGAATGAGGGAAAGGGAGAGGGAGCTAAAGAGAATGAGGGAAAGGGAGAGGGAGCTAAAGAGAATGAGGGAAAGAGAGAAGGAGCTAACGAGAATGAGGGAAAGGGAGAAGGAGCTAAAGAGAATGAGGGAAAGGGAGAAGGAGCTAAAGAGAATGAGGGAAAGGGAGAGGGAGCTAAAGAGAATGAGGGAAAGGGAGAGGGAGCTAAAGAGAATGAGGGAAAGGGAGAAGGAGCTAAAGAGAATGAGGGAAAGGGAGAAGGAGCTAAAGAGAATGAGGGAAAGCGAGAGGGAGCTAAAGAGATTGAGGGAAAGGGAGGATGTGCTAAAGAGAATGAGGGAAAGGGAGAGGGAGCTAAAGAGAATGAGGGAAAGGGAGAAGGAGCTAAAGAGAATGAGGGAAAGGGAGAAGGAGCTAAAGAGAATGAGGGAAAGGGAGAAGAGCTAAAGAGAATGAGGGAAAGGGAGAGGGTGCTAAAGAGAATGAGGGAAAGGGAGAAGGAGCTAAAGAGAATGAGGGAAAGGGAGAAGGAGCTAAAGAGAATGAGGGAAAGGGGAGGGAGCTAAAGAGAATGAGGGAAAGGGAGAAGGAGCTGTATGTAGATGATTAAGCAGACAGGCACCGCTTGACTGGGCCCTACAAAAATAGTCTGGCCTAAAGTTAGCACAGCCCAGCTCTGCTGCTGCACTTTGGATTTTTTTAACACTTCAACAATTAGGGCTTGCCTCCAGTAGATCCAAGGCAGACATAAGTATTTCATCAGAGCTGACACATTCCTCACTCACTGTGTCATGTTTCAGTTCACATTTCTGACATCTGCTAGTTGCATTATACTAACAGTCATAACATACATTTGTGTAGCCTATGCATTTGCTTACATGTTCTGTACAAGGTTACATAATAATCTGTAACTTGTGTCATCATCTTTTATTGCACAAAGAACTACAAAGGGCAACCTAGCCGCGAGCTGCCCAGTGACCCGAGCCTATCAGATGAGCTAAATGCCAACACTGAAGCATGCATGAGAGCAACAGCTTTTCTGGACGACTGTGTGATCACGCTCTTCGTAGCCTATGTGAGAAAGACCTTTAAATAGGTCAAAATTCACAAAGCCGCGGGGCGAGGCGGATTACCAGGACATGTACTCAAAGCATGCGTGGACCAACTGGCAAGTGTCTTCACAGACATTTTCAACCCCTCCCTGACCGAGTCCATAATATGTACGTTTCCAACAGACCACCATAGTTCCTGTGCCCAAGAAAGCAAAGGAAACCTGGCTAAATGATTACCGCCCCGTAGCACTTAAGTCGATAGCCATGAAGTGCTTTCAAAGGGCTCACATCAACACCATCAAACTTTGAAGTTTGTGGAATTTTACTATTTTTAACATTTATTTGACCTTTATTTAACTAGGCAAGTCAATGAAGAACAAATTATTATTTTCAATGACAGCGTAGTGGGTTAACTGCCTTGATCAGGGGCAGAACAACAGATTTTTACCTCGTCAGCTCAGGGATTCAATCTTGCAACCTTTCAGTTACACTCTAGTCCAACACTCTAACCACTTGGCTACCTGCCGCTTCTAAATTAATATAGGATAATATAACATATTAGATCTGGTAAAAGATAATACAAAGAAAAAAACAAATGCATTTTTTGTACCATCATCTTTGAAATGAAAGAGAAAGGCCATAATGCATTATGCATGTCCTGGTGCAATTTAGATTTTGGCCACTAGATTGCAGCAGTGTATGTGCAAAGTTTTAGTCTGATCCAATGAACCATTGCATTTCTGTTAAAAAAATTGTATCAAGACTAATTGGTTTATTCATACATTTTCAAGTTCATAACTGTGCACTCTCCTCAAACAATAGCATGGTATTCTTTCACTGTAAAAGCTACTGTAAATTGAACGGTGCAGTTAGATGAACAAGAATGTAATCTTTCTGCAAATATCAGATATGTCTATGTCCTGGGAAATGTTCTTCTTACTTACAACCTCATGCTAATCACATTAGCCTACGTTAGCTCAATCATCCCACGGGGAACCCACCAGTCCTGTAGAGGTTATTAAGTCTCGACAGAAAAGGGCATTATACAACAAAAGTGAGTAATCACAAACCATGAATGATTGTCAATATTTCAGGAGGGTATCTGCATTTCTCTGCCCTTCACATTTTCTATGAACCTTTTAAGAAATCCCTTTTTCTTGTTTTCCTTTTTGGTTAGAAGAAATCTGTACTCCAGACATGTAATTATGTGGTGGAAAACAATAACATTGTTTAGCAGCTCTGCTGAATGGCACAAACATACACTCAGCAGCTGATTTACTCATCTTAGTCAATATGAAACTCTTAGAGTAAGAGCTTCTGTTAAAACCTCTATGGAGGCACATTCAAGCACTCTTCACTATAGGTACTCATAGTGACAATTTGCAGAGATAAAATGCATGTTTTAAGTGTAGCAAATACAGTGAATAATAGACAGGCTACATTACTGTTATATAGTTCTAAATTGGTTAAAAATGGATCGAACCACCACTATCATTCCTATAATAAATGTCCATCCACATTCCATGCCATTTCACTCTGTGTTCTAGTTCCTTTCATTGCAGACCCAGAGTTGCCTCAGGTTATTCAGCTCCTTGCTTTGAAGACTCTGAAGGCTAGCCACAACTTCGGCAAAGCTACAGGTCCTCTTTCCTCTGAAAATATTGTAGAGAATGCATTTTCCCAACAGCCACATGAGCAGTGCTCTGCTGATGTAACTCTCCTCCTTCTCTTTCCTTATATCCATTCATGAGTCAATCAGTAACCATTTTGTTAAGATCGAGGGAATTAGGTGTAAGTATGTACAAACTATAAACCAATTTTGATGTTGTATAATGTTGATGAAAATAATTGCCCTTATTTGAAGCTCAAAATGTAGGACTGGTCTTATTCCACCAATTGATACATAGCCTAGTTGTCATAGCTCCTCTTAGTGTAAAGTGCTCCAAACAAAGGCATGCACTCTGCCAAACAACACCAAACAACACTAAAACGCTGTGCACAAGGTGCTAAGAATAACATCCCTATTAAAGATTGCCATCCAAAACGGTCCGTAACGGACAACTGACACAACAGCACATACAACAGCACACATCCAACCAGCTCACTGATGATCATTTGTGCTGCAACCGATGCCATTGTCTAGAAGACTATTTCTATATTGGCCTATTCAGAATATCTGGCACGAGACAAAGGTCGCTGCCCTGTGGATGCCAGATTTCACAATGACTAGCCTACTCTGCCCGCGCAGTCCAGCAAATTCAGCATGAACCTCAGACACTCCAAAACCATGCTAAGTAATTACATACAGAAGGAACCAGAGCAAAAACAACAAACTAGCTACAAAAGAGAAGAATTCCATGAAATGATTTATGCATATTGCAGCAGCATAGCAATCAGTCAAATCAATCCTGAAGTGAGCCTTGATACTAATAATAGCAACAGTAGCAGTGCTCTCCTTCTTTATGACAATATAATCACAATGAGTGATGTTAGCGACTGTCTCCATGTCCTTTGGGGCATCTCGTTCTGCATCTCTCTGTATCTCCATTATGTCTGTCAAATACACTTTAACTAAGGCTGAGGGGAAGGAAAGAAGAATGAGGGAGAGAAACAGTGGGATTGAGCAGAGTGATTGTTCACAGAAGCTGTTTGTAGCATTTTTCAAGCCATGTGTATAATGCTTGTAGTAGGTGATAATTAGCCATTCGTCACCACGCCATCTTGTCATTGCCCTCTCTAATTACTCTAGTGGTACCAGGAGTAAGGTTGAAACTGATCTGTTATTATTTGTTGACAGGGGGAGATGATGCCATTTACCATTTTGCTTTCTTCTACAGTCCCCGAGCGATACACAGAGAAATGATTCGCAGCTGATTGAAGATTGCAGGGTGGAATGATCTCTTTGGTTTGTGGTGTGCAGTGAGTGACAGAAGCTGTTGGTGGAGCGGCGAGCCTTCCATTTCCTTCCTGTCATGTCCCCAACACACGGCCTGACCTTGTTCACCACTGTTTTTGGTTTGATTATGGAATCAAGGCTGGCCAGGGGAAATAACATATTATTCCTTATTGGTTTGTTTAATGGGGTGCAGAATGCACATACTTCTCTTTCACATGGCGCATTAACCTTCTCTGTGCTCTGCATTGTGAAGGAACAATAATGAATTGTCCCTAAATGATTAAATGTTTACTTTGTGGGTTTTGTGGTCTGTAATTGTTTGGATCATATTTGGATTTTGGAGAAGGCCAATGTCTAAAAACTGAGTGAGGAAACTCTTGACATTTTTTGTGAAATATATAAACTCTTGCCTCTTAGGGAGGAATCTGTCCTCTGCCATTGCAGTTTAATGTCAGAACTGTCAGGAGAGTTCAACAGCTTGTTAGTGGCAGACAGTCATGTCTTGCAGATTATTTCCTAGAAGAGCCCTCTCCTCTCTTCCTCTGTTGACGTGTGGATAGAGAGAGAGGCATCTGAGAATCATTGTGTCACCTTGTCTTAGGTGATGTGACTGAAGTCCTGTCACAGAGACCACTGCAGGGGTACCTGCGTGTCTAGGACATCAATCCCAGAGAATCACACACTTCCTGTGTTGAAATGACCAGGAAATGATTAACCATTGAGAGTGCCAGGGAACATGGGCTACTTTATGTCAGTATTTGCTGTTGTTTAATTAACACTCACAATGAGTTCATAAAGGGTGTGCCAAATAAACTCAGCAAAAAAAGAAACGTCTTTCAAAGATAATTCAGAAAAATCCAAAATAACTTCACAGATCTTGGGGTTGAAACACTGTTTTCCATGCTTTTCAATGAACCATAAACAATTAATGAACATGCACCTGTGGGATGGTCGTTAAGACACTAACAGCTTAGAGATGGTAGGAAATTAAGGTCACAGTTATGAAAACTTAAGACACTAAAGAGGCCTTTCTACTGACTCTGAAAAACACCAATGGAAAGATGCCCAGGGTACCTGCTCATCTGCGTGAACGTGCCTTAGGCATGCTGCAAGAAGAAATGAGGACTGCAGATGTGGCTAGGGCAATAAATTGCAATGTCTGTACTTTGAGACGCCAAAGACAGCACTACAGGGAGACAGGATGGACAACTGATCGTCCTCGCAATGGCAGACCACGTGTAACAACATCTGCACAGGATCGGTACATCTGAACATCACACCTGCGGGACAGGTACAGGATGGCAACAACAACTGCCCGAATTACACCAGGAACGCACAATCCCACCATCAGTGCTCAGACTATCCACAATAGGCTGAGAGAGGCTGGACTGAGGGCTTGTAGGCCTGTTGTAAGGCAGGTCCTCACCAATCAAAAAATAACACAAGAAACATTACATAACATAACGAGGCTATATAAAGGGGGTACCAGTACGGAGTCAATGTATGGGGGTACAGGTTAGTTAAGGTAATTTGTAAAGTGACTATGCATAGATAATAAACCGCGAGTAGCAGCAGTATAAAAACAAAGGCGGGGGTGAATGCAAATATTTCGGGTGATTATTTTGATTGATTGTTCAGCAGTCCTATGGCTTGGGGGCAGAAGCTATGAAAACTTCTTAGTGCTAGGGCCCTTTTTTCTCAATTTCCTGCCTGAATGACGTGCCCAAAGTAAACTGCCTGTTGCTCAGACCCTGAAGCCAGGATATGCTTATAATTGGTACCATTGGAAAGAAAACACTTTGAAGTTTGTAGAAATGTTAAAATAATGTAGGAGAATATAACACAATAGATATGAAAAGAAAAACCAACCAGAATAAAAACATTTGAGAGACCAACCTCTAAGAAATGCAAGAGAAAGGTCATATTGAAAATTAGCTCCCTGGATGCAATTCAACTCAATTCAACTCAAAAATGAATAAGAAATAATAGTTTTAGTAGAAGGACACAGTCTTAGAAATCTGTGTTTGCGCGCGCCATAAAGAAATTATGCACCTGCTAAAATCAGTTTCCTATTGAAAATACTCCTTTACGAAATAAATATTATAGTTTGATTACATTTTATGGTATCTGAGGAGTAAATAGAAACATATTTTGACTTGTTGAAACAAATTTTAGGGGTAGATTTTTTGATTCCTTTCTCTGCAAGTTGAATGAGTGGATTACTCAAATTGATGGCACCAACTAAACTGACTTTTTGGGATATAAAAGAAGGATTTTATCTAACAAAACCACACTATATGTTATAGCTGGGACCCTTTGGATGACGAATCAGAGGAATATTTTCAAAAAGTAAGTGAATGTATATGTGAATGTATGAAACCTGTGCAGGTGGAAAAATATTTTGATTTGGGGCGCCGTCCTCAAACAATCGCATGGCATGTTTATAGCTACTGTAAATCGGACAGTGCAGTTAGATTAACAAAATTGAAGATTTCAGCTAATATAAGACACTTATATGTACATAAATGTTTAAAATCCATAATATTTATGATTATTTATTTGAATTGTGCGCCCTCCAGATTCACCGGAAGTTGTCCCGCTAGCGGGACGCTGATCCTTCATCGCCCATTAGGACATTTAGCAGGCTGAGCAAATTTACCAGGCTGAGTACACACTGCTTATCAGCCACAATTTGTTAACATTTGGACACTAATTTGATGACATTTTTGTTATGAAATGCACAGTTGATTGCCTTTGTTTAAAAAAAAGTCTATCATTCACTTTGACCATTGTCTTTGTCCACTATGCTGGCTTCTCATTCATGTTACAATATAACATCTCTGAGACTATTATGAATGTTTCATAGAAGTACATGTTTGATTGTTCAAGATAAAAATCCAAAAAGCAAAACATTATAACCTTTTGTTCCTCCATAAGAGGGAGGAAATGGCAAGGACAGACATGATACACATCGCCTGCTACTTACTAAGTGATTCTTCATGTCCAATTATAGCATTGTAGTCAGCTCAGCTCTGCTATGACTGGCAGATAAAGATCACCTCGCAATTCTATTCCTGTAAAACTGGGGGAAAGTAGTGCTTTTGAACATACAGTATAAATTAGAGTGGGATACTTATAGCAGAGACTTTGCAGAATAACATCAGTGTATTTGGCAGAGATACAATATGCCTGGTAGAATCTATCATTATACATGGTTTTTTGTTTAAGCAGGATTCTTCAGAGCCTTTACCAAAAGTTGAGTGGTGAAAGTAATGAGCGGTGTGATATTATGGTAAATGACACGAAAGCTCACCCAGAAGAGTTCAGTACTGGCAAAATATTTTGCTTATCTCAATTTAATTCACTAGACTTCTGCAATATTGGATTTTGGGGCAACAACATCAGTAATGTATTGGTGAGGCAGGTAGCCCAGCGGTTAAGATCTTTGGGACAGTAACCGAAAGGTTGCTGGTTTGAATCCCCAAACTGACTAGGTGAAGAAAATCTGCCGATGTTCCCTTGAGCCTGGCACTTAACCCCTAATTTATCTAAAATGTAACAAATGTGCTTCTTCTCACCTTCCAGGATGTTATGATTGGGCCAAGCCTGACCATCCAACTACTGTTAAAACACCAGCAGGCCCTTTTCCAGCGTGGCTCTGAGGGGCTTACTGGATGAATTCTACCACTTGTGGGAAATTGATAGCACCAGTTACCCTGCACAACAGCAATAAGCCAGGACTAATTTGTTCCTGTGGTCTCTGGACTAAACTGGCTCCTCCGTCACTGGAATCCACTCTAAACAGATGAAACCTCGAGAATCCCATAATTTACCCAAAGGTGCCCAGCCGTGCAGTAGGGAGGGATAGCTTGGTGCCTTTTATCTAGTACTACCAGACAGTGACATATTGATTAGATGGAGCAAGCAGCATTGGAGATTGCTACTGTGCTCTAAGTGCCCCTTATATATTTTTGAATGCTTCCACACATCCATCAGTTTTCATCACCGCTGTTATTCACAGACCATAAATAATAGACATGGAATCAGGCTGAGGAACACACAGATAAAAAACATTTTATTCTATTCATGTGTAGTATGTGTAGTAGGAGGACATATTGACAGTTAGTGGTGTTATTCTAGGTGCAAATAGTTTAAAACTCATTAAAAAATGTACCATATTAATATACAGTGAATGTATAACAGATTTGAATATTTCCTTGAAAATAGTCTTAACTGTCTATCCCAAGTGAAAGTGAGACCCGAAATTCCGAAAACGAAATTCCTTTGTTATTAAAGTTTATTGGTCGCGTACACAGATTTGCAGATGTTATCGCAGGTGCAGCAAAATGCTTGTTACAAGAGGGAAGTGTGTAGACATGCAATCCTCCAGTGCCGGAAGAAAGCCTTTTCCCAAAGGACATGTCCTCAAGCTGGCTTCTTCCAGCTCCACAGTTTCATCATCCACATTCCACATCTAACTCCTGTTTACATGGAAAAATTTGAGATTTGGACTGTTACTCCCCTGAAGTCTTCCATTATCCAGTTAGAAAAAAGTGCTCTAAGTTTGCTTTGGTGCTTGTAGCTCTCACAGCCCTGATGAAAAAAGTGCTCTCAGTTTGCTTTGGTGCTTATAGCTCTCACAGCCCTGATGAAAAAAGTGCTCTCAGTTTGCTTTGATGCTTATAGCTCTCACAGCCCTGATGAAAAAAGTCAAGTGAAGTGTAACTTAGTGCAACATCCTTATAATTATCACCAACTTAGTGTGTATTTATCCAACTCCCTCAAAATGTAACTTCTTGCAAGATAGTTTGCGTCTCAATTGACTTCAGCGTCCAAAGCTGTACAAAAATAATCAGAACTTTGGTACTTTCATTGAAGTTATATTTGGTGTTAAAACAGAGCAGTCAGGATTTCATGCAGTATTGTGCTGTTATTCCAGAAGCAGGAAATTATAATATAGCACGTTTTTTGCATGGGTTCAATGTATTATATTGTGTAAACAATAGAGGCAAAATACGTCATCTAGAGATTTGATACCCTTGACTTATTCCACATTTTATAGTGTTACAGCCTGAATTCAAAATGGATTTAAAATAATACTCTCACCCATCTACACACAGTACCACATAATGACAAAGTGAAAATGTGTTTTTAGAAATCTGTGAAAATGTATCAAATGAAATACAGAAATATCTAATTTACATAATTATTTACACCCCTGAGTCACTTTGTAAAAGCACCTTTGTTCCCTCCATCCTTACCAGTTCCCAGTCCCTGCTGCTGAAAAGCATCCCCAAAGCATGATGCTGCCACCAACATGCTTTACGGTAGGGATGGTGTTAGACGGGTGATGGATGTGCTGTGCCTGGTTTTCTCCAGACATAGCGCTTTGCATTCAGGCCAAAGAGTACCATTTTGTCTCATCACATCACATAATCTTTTGCCTGATGATCTCAGTCTTTCATGTGCCTTTTTGCAAACTCCAGGCATGCTGTCATGTGCCTTTTTCTCAGGCGTGACTTCTGTCTGGCCACTCTCCCATAAATCCCAGATTGGTGAGGTGCTGCAGAGACTGTTCAGTCTCTGAGTTCAGTTCAGTCTATCCCATCTCAGTGAAGGAACTCTGTAGTTGTGTTAGAGTGGTCATTGGGTTCTTGGTCACCTCCCTGACCAAGGTCCCTCTTGCCCAATTGCTCAGTTTGGTCGGACGGACGGCTCTGGCTAGTTCCATATTTTTTCAATTTCCCAATGATGGAGACCACTGTGCTCTTAGAAAAGTTCAACACTCTAGACATTGTTTTATAGTCTTCCCCAGATATATATGCCTCATCACAATTCTATCTCGGAGATCTACGGACAGTTCATCGTATAGTTTCAGCTCTGACATGTGGGACCTTATATAGACAATTGTGTTTCTTTCTAAATCATTTCCAAACAGTTGAATCGGCCACAGGTGGACTCCAATCAATTTGTAGTGACATCTCAAGGATGATCAAAGGAAATTGGATGCTCCTGAGCTCATTTAGGAGTGACATAGGAAAGGGGTGTGAATACTTATATAAATGAGATATTTCTGTATTTCATTTTAAATACATTTGCTAAAATTTCAAAAAATATGTTTTCACTTTGTCATTATGCGGTATTGTGTGTAGATGGGTGATACTTTTTTTCAATCCATTTTGAAATCAGGCTGTAACACAACAACATGTGGAATAAGTCAAGGGGTATGAAAACTTCTGAAAGCTCTGTACATGTAAGTTTTCTTTTTTTGTCAACGTACCTCTTCAGTGTCATTCAGTCTATTTTTTCCCTTGCTGCTGCTCGAATGGGACTCATTCCTTTCTCTATTTCCTTGGCTGCTCTCTAAAGAAGGGGGCTGGACCACTGTTTTTTTTTTACATTTGTACTGCATGTATACACAGGGTGTGATGATGTCTTCTCTGTAACAATGACAATGCACTATCTTGAGTTCATATGCATGACACATAGCAAACAAAAACTATGCATATTATGCAGAAAACGTCATCATCATTTGTATGGGGTATGGTGGCCATTGGCTCAACTTAACTCAAGGCAATTGGCTCAACTTACCCCATGGAAATTGGCTCAACTTACCCCATGGAAATTGGCTCAACTTACCCCATGGAAATTGGCTCAACTTACCCCATGGAAATTTGCTCAACTTAACTCAAGGCAACCATTTTGACTATATTAGCCCACACAGCTCCAAGAATGCACTTTCATGCTAGGTTTAGGACCTCCTATTGAAGCTTATAGAGACCCAAACTGATGTATAAAACAATCTTAAAATCTACTTTGGTTTAGATACAAGCGTCATATTTTTTGGACCTACCTTCCTTACCACTTTTTCCATGTGGTTTCTTCCTTCAAACGACTCTATGATATGATGATCGCTTCCTAAATAATTGGTCACATGATTCATTTTGTGTATGGTTTCCTAGAAACAAGGAGTGGCTCAACTAACCCTTTGGCTCAACTAACCCCACTCTCCCCCACAGCTGTAGGATCTTCATTTGATCTTGATTTTCACTTATAAAAATGTATCAATGTCACGTCCTGACCTTAGTTAATTTTTTTATGTCTCTATTTTAGTTTGGTCAGGGCGTGAGTTGGGGTGGGCATTCTATTTGTTGTTCTATGTTTTTGTATTTCTGTGTTTGGCCTGGTATGGTTCCCAATCAGAGACAGCTGTTTATCGTTGTCTCTGATTGAGAACCATACTTTGGCAGCCTGTTTTCCCACTATGATTTGTGGGTAGTTATTTTCTGTTTAGTGTTTTTGTTGCACCTTACAGAACTGTTCGGTTTGTCGGTTTGTTGTTTTTGTTCAGTATTCATCTTTATTCAAAAGATTATGAATATGTACCACGCTGCACTTTGGTCCTCTTTTCCTTCTCCCAACGACAAACGTTACAATCAACCCTGACAAAAATGACCAATAATTGTAATCCACATAATAATTCACGTTTCTTGTTGCTGCAGGATTATTTTCCTCCTGTAGCAAACAGGCTTAAATTAAGGGTAACGGATAAGTGGGGGGATACCTCGTCAATATCCTACATCTGTACATACTGTGAAATTAAAGCCGCAACAAGTGAAATCAGTTCCTAACAGAGTAGAAATTGCAGTTCAGAGTATTGTCATTTATATTTTAGTTTTGTACATTTATTTATGTATGCATAAATTCATAATTGTGAACACCGTCAACAAAACCTGTTTTCATCCAATGTATCATCTTTATTTAGCCAGTGCTTTGTTACAAACCGCAGGCTTCATGTTTCAAGTGATAATTATTCTCATTGTGAGATCATTTCTCACTGATAGACATCCATTACTCCCAGGGCTCAGGCATTATCTTGGTGGGGATGAGTCGGTGCACAGTGCCTAGAGGTATTCATCAGCAGTAGAGAGTGGAGACATCCAGACCAGTGTGGGTTAGCTACGACTCTAACTACCAGCTCCTACTAATAGGATCTGAGACCTGGAGCGGTTGGCTTCTCAGTGGTTCTGAGTCACGACAGCGACAGGAAGATGAACCCCAAGGCGTATCAACCCCCTGTGTTCCAAAGCCACAAAACCTCCAAGCTCTCTGACAGTGCTTATAACCTTTAAACCATACAATGAGTTTAGGAAATAACTTAATAGGCTTTAAGAGGCTTAGAATGGTTATTTTGACAGAGTGATAACTCCCTTTAACTGTCGGTACCCATTGAAGTGAAGGGAAAAGGAATAGCACAGATTCTATTCATAAATATGAAATTACTCTACTTCTCACAGAACACAGAAGACTTACAATTCTGTCTGCCTAAGATATGGATATATGGTACAATGTGAACTTAAAAATGAATCTGGGAGAACTGGAGGGTCTGGAGTTTACAACAGCTATGAAATGTAATGGGTAAAATAGTGACAACAAAGCTTACATCACAGCTATTGAGAGCAATATATCTAAAACCATCGATTTATTGCACATCTTTCACAGGGAGACCTAAGAGGGGGCCATAAAGAAATGCTCATGAAGGAGGAAGAATGACAGTCACAAATTAAAATAAATGTCTTCTGCATCCATCATCCACTTGGTGAATGAGTGAATCGAGGCACAGAACTGGAGAACCTTCCAGAAGGACAACCATCTATGCAGCACTCCACCAATCAGGCCTTTATGGTAGAGTGGCCAGACGGAAGCCACTCCTCAGTAAAAGTCACATGACAGCCCTCTTGGAGTTTACCAAAAGGCACCTAAAGGACTCTCAGACAATGAGAAACAAGATTATCTGGTCTGATGAAAACAAGAATAAACTCTTTGGCCTGAATGCCAAGTGTCACATCTGTAGGAAACTTGGCACCATCCCTACGGTGAAGCATGGTGGTTGCAGCTTCATGCTGTGGGACTTTTTATCAGCTGCAGGGACAGGGAGACTATTTGTGAAGTTTCTTCGCCTGGTCACATACAGTTGATGTGTTGTGCATTGAAGTCCACAAGTGAAGTCAAAAGGTGACAGGAGGAGAGCGCATTGATGCGAGAAGGAATACAATGTCGCTCCTATGAAGTGAACTGTGTTTATGGGTGATGGGTGTATTCATTCGACTGATTCTGTTGAAAAACATTTCTTAAACGGAAGCAAACATACCAAACTGGAATAAACATACCTGAATAAGTCCAATAGAAACGATTGTTTGCATGAATACATCAGACCTATGAAATAACATATATGGAATCATGTATTAACCAAAGAAGTGTTAAACTAATCCAAATATATTTTATATTTGAGATTCTTCAAAGTAACCACCCTTTGCCTTGATGACAGCTTTGCATACTCTTGGCATTCTCTCAACCAGCTTCATGAGGAATTATTTTCCAACAGTCTTGAAGTAGTTCCTGCATATGCTGAGCCCTTGTTGGCTGCTTTTCCTTCACTCTGCTGTCCAACTCATCCCAAACATCTCGATTGGTTTGAGGTCAGGTGATTGTAGAGGCCAGGTCATATGATGCAGCACTCTATCACTCTCCTTCTTGGTCAAATAGCCCTTACACAGCCTGGAAGAGTGTTTTGGGTCAATCAAATCAAATGTATTTATATAGCCCTTCGTACATCAGCTGATATCTCAAAGTGCTGTACAGAAACCCAGCCTAAAACCCCAAACAGCAAGCAATGCAGGTGTAGAAGCACAGTGGCTAGGAAAAACTCCATAGAAAGGCCAAAACCTAGGAAGAAACCTAGAGAGAAACCAGGCTATGTGGGGTGGACAGTCCTCTTCTGGCTGTGCCGTGTGGAGATTATAACAGAACATGGCCAAGATGTTCAAATGTTCATAAATGACCAGCATGGTCCAATAATAATAAGGCAGAACAGTTGAAACTGGAGCAGCAGCACGGCCAAGTGGACTGGGGACAGCAAGGAGTCATCATGTCAGGTAGTCCTGAGGCATGGTCCTAGGGCTCAGGTCCTCCGAGAGAGAGAAAGAGAGAATTAGAGAGAGCACACTTAAATTCACACAGGACACCGAATAGGACAGGAGAAGTACTCCAGATATAACAAACTGACCCTAGCCCCCGACACATAAACTACTGCAGCATAAATACTGGAGTCTGAGACAGGAGGGGTCAGGAGACACTGTGGCCCCATCCGAGGACACCCCCGGACAGGGCCAAACAGGAAGGATATAACCCCACCCATTTTGCCAAAGCACAGCCCCCACACCATTAGAGGGATATCTTCAACCACCAACTTACCATCCTGAGACAAGGCTGAGTATAGCCCACAAAGATCTCCGCCACGGCACAACCCAAGGGGTCAATGTCCTGTTGAAAAAGTGCAAATCAGATGGGATGGTGTATTGCTGTGGAATGCTGTGGTAGCCATGCTGGTTAAGTGTGCCATGAATTCGAAATAAATCACAGACAGTGTTACCAGCAAAGCACCCCCACACCATCACACCTCCTTCTCCATGCTTTATGGTGGGAATCACACTTGCAGATATCCTCCGTTCACCTACTCTGCGTCTCACAAAGACATGTATGGTTGGAACCATACATCTCAAATGTGGACTCTTCAGACCAAAGGACAGATTTCCATCTGTCTAATGTTTATTGCTTGTGTTTTTTGGCTCAAGCAAGTCTCTTCTTATTATTGGTGTCTTTTAGTAGTCGTTTCTTTGCAGCAGTTCGACCAGTTCGACTGCCTGATTCACGCAGTCTGAACAGTTGATGTCTGTTACTTGAACTCTGTGAAGCATTTATTTGGGATGCAATCTGAGGTGCAGTTTACTCTAATGAACTTATCCTCTGCTGCAGAGGTAACTCTGGGTCTTCCTTTCTTGTAGCGGTACTCATGAGAGCCAGTTTCATCATAGCGCTTAATGGATTTTGCGACTGCACTTGAAAAAACTTGACATTTTCTGTATTGACTGACCTTCATGTCTTAAAGTATTATGGACTGTCATTTCTCTTTGCTTATTTGAGCTGTTCTTGCCATAATATGGACTTGGACTTTTACCAAATAGGGCTATCTTCTGTATACCTTGTAACAACACAGCTGATTAAGCTCAAACACATTAAGAAGGAAATAAATTCCACAAATTATATTTTAACAAGGCACACCTATTTTTTGCAATACATTCCAGGTGACTACCACATAAAACTGTTTGAGAATATGCAAAGAGTGTGCAATGCAGTCATCAAGGCAAAGGGTGGCTACTTTGAACAATCTCAAATATAAAATATATTTAGATTTGTTTAACACTTTTTTGGTTAATAATTGATTCCATATGTGTTATTTCATAGTTTTGATGTTTTCACTATTATTCTACAACGTAGAAAATAGTATAAAAAAACAACCTTTGAATGAGTAGCTGTGTGCAAACCTTTGACTGGTATTGTATATCAGCTAGATAAAGGCAGAGTGTGCAAGGCCGATATTGAATGTGTCATTTTTTTCTCTCGACCTGTGTGGACATACATTGTAAAATTTAATTCACAGGCTAGGTTGTAGCAACCTCATGATGGGTATAAGGAAAATTTGAGTATCATGTTGTATCCTAAGCCTGTCACTGTTACATTGATCTGGGTGAATATGGATGACATTCTGTAAGATTCTGCTTTTCTTGTCTTAGTCAACCTTGTGTTCTTTTTTCTTTCTGTTCTTGAACATAGCCCTGTTTCTTTGTGTTCTGGAACGTAGCCCTGTCTTTCATTCTTCATTTATTTCACCTGTGTTCGTTTCTCATCTGGTCTCACCAGCTCCCTGTTAGTTCAGTTCTTTAATCTCCACCCGGCACAGCCAGAAGAGGACTGGCCACCCCACATAGCCTGGTTCCTCTCTAGGTTTCTTCCTAGGTTTTGGCCTTTCTAAAGAGTTTTTCCTAGCCACTGTGCTTCTACACCTGCATTGCTTGCTGTTTGGGGTTTTAGGCTGGGTTTCTGTACAGCACTTTGAGATATCAGCTGATGTACGAAGGGCTATAGAAATACATTTGATTTGATTTCTGTATGATTGTGAGGTATTGTTTGTTTTTGACTACCTACCTGTGTTTGACCCATTGCCTGCTGACCATGATTCCTGCCCTCTGCGAAGGCTTAATAAACGTTTGCCGCGTTCTGCTCGTGAATCTACACCTTTTTCTCCCTGAGTATTCATCACACATTCATTCAATATGCTGTAATAGAAATAAGGCCATGCTCATTTTTTTTATTGTCCTCATCTTAAACGGTACTGATACCACTGATATACAGTGCCTTCGGGAAGTATTCAGACCCCTTGCCTATTTCCACATTTTGGTTGGTTACAGCCTTATTTTAACATGGATTCAATTGTTCTACAATCTACATGCAATACCCCGTAATGAAAAAGCATAACCAGGATTTGGGGATTTTTTGCTAATTTATGAACCCCCCCCTGGAAATATCATATTTACATACTGTAAGTATTCAGGCCCTTTACTTAATACTTTGTTGATGCACCTTTGGCAGCAATTACAGCCTCGAGTCTTCTTGGGTATGACATTGTGACAAGCTTGGCACACATGTATTTGGGGAGTTTCTCCCATTCTTCTTTGCAGCATTTCATGGTAAAGTCTACACTTGTTGTTTTCCGCGCATGTGACAAATAAAGTTTGATTTGAGATCCTCGGCCCGCTCAAGGACATTCAGAGACTTGTCCCGAAGCCACTCCTGCGTTGTCTTGGCTGTGTGCTTAAGGTCATTGTCCTGTTGGAAGGTGAATCTTCCTCCTTTTCTGAGGTCCTGAGTCCTCTGGAGCTGGTTTTCATCAAGGATCTCTCTGTACTTTGCTCCGTTCGTCTTTGCCTCGATCCTGACTGATCTCCCAGTCCCTGCCGCTGAAAAACATCCCCACAGCATGATGCTGCCACCACCATACTTCACCGTAGGGATGGTGCCAGGTTTCCACCAGAAGTGACGCTTAGCATTATGGCCTACGAGTTCAATCTTGGTTTCATCAGACCAGAGAATCATGTTTCTCATGGTCTGAGAGTCTTTAGGTGCCTTTTGTCAAACTCCAAGCAGGCTGTCAGGTGCCTTTTACTAAGGAGTGGCTTCCATCTGTTCACTCTACCATAAAGGCCTTACTGGTTACCCCCAAAGCCAATTCCTCCTTTGGCCGCCTCTCCTTCCAGTTCTCTGCTGCCAATGACTGGAACAAACTGCAAAAATCACTGAAGCTGGAGACTCATATCTCCCTCGCTAGCTTTAAGCACCAGCTGTCAGAGCAGCTCACAGATCACTGCACCTGTACATAGCCCATCTGTAAATAGCTCATCCAACTACCTCATCCCCATACTGTATTTATTTATTTATCTTGCTCCTTTGCATCCCAGTATCTCTACTTGCACATTCATCTTCTGCACATCTATCACTCCAGTGTTTAATTGCTATATTGTAATTACTTCACCACCATGGCCTATTTATTGCCTTACCTCCCTTATCTTACCTCATTCACACACACTGTATATAGACTTTTCTACTGTATTATTGACTGTATGTTTGTTTATTCCTGTCACGCACTGACCATAGAGAGCCCTCGGGGATCTCTATGGTGCATTAGGTCAGAGCGCGACTAGGGGGTGTTCTAGTTTTGATATTTATATGTTGGTGTGAGTATGGTTCCCAATTGGAGGCAGCTGATTATCATTGCCTCTAATTGGGTGTGGTCCTTTTCCCACCTGCGTTTGTGGGATATTGTTTTGTTTTCAGTTAGTGCATTAGTGCGCTCTGTACTGGACGTTCGTTGATTCTTTGTTGTTTTTGTTAAGTTTCACTTTGTCATAAAGTATGTGGAACTCTACGCACGCTGCGCCTTGGTCCGCTCCTTTCGACAAACGTGACAGAATATCACGCAAGGACCAAGCAGCGTGTCTGGGAGATAAAGGAGAGTTGGACATGGGAGGAAATCCTAGGAGGATGCGAGACCCTTCCTTGGAGGGAGTCGCCAAGGAATTTAGGAGGACAGCAACGATGCCGGGGTCCGCGGCCACAGAAACCCCAAGATCTTTTTTGGGGGGAGCACATGGGGCTGTCGGTCGAGCCGAGGAGAGAGCCAGAGGCTGTCGGGGAGTCGATGGAGCTGTTGGAGGAGAGGGAACGGAGAGATATGTTGGTTAGGTGTATTCTGCACGGCACTTGCTCTGAAGAGCGTGTCATCAGTCCGGTGCCACCTGTGCTGGCTCCATGCACCAGGCCTCCAGTGCGCCTCCCCAGCCCGGTACATCCTGTGCCGGCTCCCCGCACTCGCCCTGAAGAGTGTGTCATCAGTCCGGTGCCACCTGTGCCGGCTCCACGCACCAGGCCTCCAGTGCGCCTCCCCAGCCCGGTACGTCCTGTACAGTTAAGAACAAATTATTATTTACAATGACGGCCTACCAAAGGCCAAAAGGCCTCCTGGGATTTAAAAAATATATTTAAATAAATATAGAACAAAACACACATAACAACAAGAGAGACAACACAACACCACACAAAGAGAGGCCTAAGACAAAAACACAGTATGGAAGCAACACAACATAATGATAACATGGTAGCAACACAACATGGTAGCAGCACAAATCATGGTTCAAACATTATTGGTACAGTCAACAGCACAAAGGTCAAGAAGGTAGAGACAACAATACATCACACAAAGCAGCCACAACTGTCAGGTAGAGTGTCCATGATTGAGTCTTTGAATAAAGAGATTGAGATAAAACTGTCCAGTTTGTTGCAGCTCGATCCGGTCACTAGTTGCAGCGAACTGAATAGAGGAGCGACCCAGGGATGTGTGTGCTTTGGGGACCTTTAACAGAATGTGACTGGCAGAACTGATGTTGTATGTGGAGGATGAGGGCTGCAGTAGATATCTCAGACAGGGGGGAGTGAGGCCTAAAAGGGTTTTATAAATAAGCATCAACCAGTGGGTCTTGCGACAGGTATACAGAGATGACCAGTTTACAGAGGAGTATAGAGTGCAGTGATGTGTCCTATGAGGAGCATTGGTGGCAAATCTGATGGCTGAATGGTAAAGAACATCTTGCCGCTCTAGAGCACCCTTACCTGCTGATCTATAAATTAGGTCTCCGTAATCTAGCATGGGTAGGATGGTCATCTGAATCAGGGGTAGTTTGGCAACAGGAGTGAAAGAGGACCGATTACAATAGAGGAAACCAAGTCTAGATTTAACTTTCTGTATGTCCACTCAATTAATATCTGAGAAAAAAAGGTTGAAGACCTATTGAATGAAAGACAGGGTCACATAGAAATAAAATAAATGATCCTGAAATTCCATTCCAGGGTTTGCTAGTTTTATTGGTCACTAAAGATACCCAATGAGTTGGAACAATATTTCTTGACAAGAACATGCTGCTTGAGTTTAGCTCTGTACTACACTCACTGCTAGAAGGATAGTCTTATTAGGACTGAGCTAGTGCGTCTGGATAATGCAGGATACATCTTGAGTTTAACTGCTAGGTTGTTAATGTTTAATGGAGATGGTTCATTTGAAAGATAGCCCTCTGAGACTGAGGCAATCATGGCTAGGCTCTATGTTTGAGATGTCTCTCATCTTAATTAATTTGCCCTGTGCGAAGAGAGTGTCTACTGTCTAAATGTTTTCTGAGAACATCGGGAGGTAAAGGCAAATACTGAATACTGAAACGGAGTGAATCTAAAGTGTTTTTGATATTTTATGCAAAAGTAACCCAGTTGTGAGGAGCCCGGAAATGTATGGGGTGGTGTTCAGGAATATCAGGTTTGGTAAAAATGTTGACGGGTTTAACCATAACCCAGGATTAAGACATTGCAGTGAAAACGAATGCTCAATAGTCTTACCAAAAGTCCATTTTGTCCTATATCTATAGTCTTAATAATCTGAAACCAGCCCCACGTCTCTTGTTTTCCCTGGTTCCATATGGATGTTGTACAGTATCATAGTAGATAATAAAGTGAAATGTGGGGATAGAGTCTTTCAGAGGTCAGGGGTCAGGGGTACAGGTGTCACACTGCCTCTGACATTCAAAGGGCAGCAGCATCCTGCCATGATGCTTAAAACGACTGCAGATCAAGGGGCTTTGAAAAGGCAGGGGTACCAAGGTGGACAGATTAGGAGACATCTGAAAACGGTTCAACATTTGCAAACTAAAATGGCAGCATATGGAAGCCAAGACCTTTTCTATTCTAATGGCATGCCTCATGGAATGATAAATGACCACTGCGAAGAGACAGTTTCTAAACATCGGGGGCATGTGGACTAGATAAGATGTTGCGTTGTCGTGTTCACAGTATTCAAATGAAACCCTATGACTTTCGGAAACCCTGTGGCACATACTGGCATTGTACATTTTTTCGTGTGTTTCAAACTGAGTATTTTCTGTATTGCTGGCTCCATGGAAAGTAACAATACCATATTATCGTCACTGTATGTGTTACACCATGTGATGTTGAAAGACTGTCCTTGGATTGTTTGGGTCTCTACTCTTTGCATCAATGTTCTTTTGTCATCTTCCACAGATAAGACTAATTATGTTCATGATGGTACCAAAGAGAGATACCAAAGAGATGTGTATCTCCATTATCCAATGAAACAACCAGAGTCCAGCTCTTGAGCAACTGGTCAGACAATTATCAATACTCAACTTGAACAGATTCAGTAATGCAGTTTAGTGCCATAGCTTATGCCTTGATTTTCTCTGAAACCAATGTTCATTACCAATTACCTTCATCCCAGCAAACTGGGAACATTCCCAGAACATTAGCTAAGATTCCCATTAACTTGTAGTTAGGGTTTATTCTAACATTAGGATGATAACATCCCAAAAACATTCAAAGAATGTTTTTGAAAACAAAATATTTTTTATTGTATATTTACTTTTTTTTTAATGAAATATCCTTGGAATATTCTCCTAAAATTAACTAAAATGATGTTCACAACATCTGTAACAATCACAGAACGTTCCCCCAAATTTCTCATTAGGTTTGTAATTACACAATGTACTAGTATTATTTTCCCAGCAAACCAAAATTGATTCTGTAAAAGTTCCCAGAACAGTCGTTAGTTTTTGTGTTATGAGAACCACAACCTATCTAGTTGTCTGGATGATTCTACAATGTTTATTTTAGGGTACTAAAGACATTCACCTGATGTTAAAAGAACATTCCCAGAACACATTTTTTATGTTCTTTAAAAGTTCCCAAAACATTTAATTAGAGTGTGGGAACAGTGTATATACATTACAAGAGATAGGTTCTGAAAAATATGATCAGTTCTGAAGACATTCAAACAATGTTTAAGTTAGGTTGCACAGGATATTCCCTGAATGTTGCAAAAATATTATTGTGATATTCATGAAGGTTGCACAGAACATTCCCACAATGTTGCACAATGTTCCACAATTTCCAAATTAGTCAATTTTTATGACATTTATAGCATATTTGTTTTCGGTTTAACATAATATTCCATTGATGTTCAAGCAATATACATTATACAATGTCTTGGAGGTCTTCAGAAAATGTAATACAGTAATTCATATTTGAGGTCTTTAATGTGGGCCCACTACAAGTTGACATAGTCAACTTCATTCATAGGACATTCAAACAGCAACAAATCATACAAATTCAACCATATTTTTTTGTCCTTTTATTTTGACAATCTGCACATGTGGGGTTTGGCTCCCAAGTCAGGTTTTTGATCCCCTACACCACCAGGAAAGCACTCATTCAACCTCTTTTTTTCAGTCTATAGCCATGGCAGTATAGTCAATCAGGAATTCCATGCTTCCTTTGTTACAGAATGTGTGAGTTCAACCTGCAATCTTTGGATCTGCAGCCAGAACATTAACCCACTGCACCACCAGAGCTGTGGTACTGTTTTGATTTTTCAGTCTAATACGGTCAATCAGGACACAGAGCACAATTTCTGAGATATTAAAATGATTGTCAACATATGAAGTGTACAAAATGATTAAATGTTGTTCAAATGTCCTATAAATTAAATAACTTGCAGATTGTCGACATTTGAAGTGTAAAAAATGTGATTATGATTAAATGCTGTTCAAATGTGCTATGAAATTATGTGCAGATTGTCAACGTATGAAATTTTAAGAATATGGCTGTGTTAGTATTATTCAATTCTGTGTAAATGTCCTATGAATAAAATTATAATGTTGTGTGTCTCTGTACATCAAATGCAAATTGCCATAAATCTGGAGAGAAACATATACTTCAAAGAGAGACAAATTTGCAGGCTGAGAATGTTGTGGTAATATTAGGTATTTCAATGTAACATCTTCAAAATGTTCTTTAAATGTTCTGAGGACCTTCAAAACAAGGTCAAATGTATATTGCGTGAAACATCAATTCAATATTATGTTAAACCTAAAACAATTATGCCATGACCGTCATTAGAAATAGACTTATTTTGAAAATTGTGGAACATTGCGCAACATTGTGGGAATGTTCTGTGCAACGTATGTGAATATCACAATAATTTTCTTGCAACATCCCAAAGAACTTAGGCCAGCTGTTCTGTCAACATTCTTACAACATTAAAGGAATGTCCTGTTCAATCTAAATTAAACATTATATGAATGTCATCACAACTGAGCATATGTTGTGTTTTGGAAACCTATCTCTTATAATGTACCCAAGAAAGCAAAGGTAACTGAACTAAATTACTATTGCTCGGTAGCACTCACTTCTGTCATCATGAAGTGCTTTGAGAATAGTGAAAACCTCTCTGGGGTAGGAGGCAGTATTTTGACGTCTGGATGAAAAGCGTGCCCAAAGTAAACTGCCTGTTACTCAGGCCCAGAAGCTAGGATATGAAATAAATAATTCTCTCAACTATTATTCTGACATTTCACATTCTTAAAATATAGTGGTGATCCTAACTGACCTAAGACAGGGAATTTTTACTAGGATTAAATGTCAGGAATTGTGAAAAAATGATTTTAAACATATTTGGCTAAGGTGTATGTAAACTTTCGACTTCAACTGTATCAATTAAACAATTGACAAAATATAAACGTATTAAGTTGAGAAAATGCAAATAAACAACACGAATTAGCAACTGTCAATACATTACTGATCCCTTGCCAGATCTGGATGTCATATTGTTCAGATCCATTCTACAGATACAGATGTAGGATCTTACTTTGATCACCCTGTTGCAGGAGAACTTTATGTAAAACTTGTAGTGCATTTGAAGTTTGTAATTTCCACTTTTTCTCTTATCGAAAATGTATCAACCCCTACAAAGATGTCCATTATTAAAAATGTCCATTAATTTTAATCCACAGAATTATTCACATTTCCTGTTGCTGCAGAATTATTTTCATGCTGTAGCAATCTGTCTCAAATTAAGATTTTACATCTGTCGGGGCAGCGGTTAAGTGTGACAATGTTGTGGGTGATATAGAACATTGCAGTTGGTATAGACGATCAATGTTACAGGATAATGATAATGAGATGTTTTGTAATAGAACACTATTATTCTTCACTATTATTCTCTGATCCTGAAGGCTAAACCTATTTCAAAATGAACGAACATGCATTCTGCTTAGAAAGGAAAATGGCTCAACATGAAAAATGCTTAATCCTCTCCACACACAGTATTAGTGATAGGATTCATCAGGCCAATGGGATGTGTAACTCTCACTTTACACCCCAAATCACTCCCCTTTGTCTCCTTAGATTGACATCAACATCAGATCTCCTGTAGTTAAAAGCCCACCTGAAAAAAATAGCCATGGAAGGAGGGATTTTGTTGTAGTTAAAGCAGTAGTTCCTAAACTGTGGAGCATGCCCCCCATGGAGATGAACAAACATTTATTATTATTATATTAACAATTACATGTATTATTATCGTTTTTGGACCATAAGACATGGCAAAATCTGTAGAATTTCAGGAAATTAGCTATAAAGTGGCACTCCAGTCTCCTTTTCACCTCATTTAACACCTGGTTTACTTAAAGAACAGACTAAATGTGTCCTGGGAATGTTCTTGCAAGATCAGGCAATTTTGTTTTCAACCTAATAGAAACATTGTAATAATCAGCACCTGGACATTTTTTGTTGTTTTGGGAACATATCTCTTGTCATGGCCACACAATGTTCCCACAACCTAATTAAATATTCTGGGAACCTTAAAAGAACAGACGAAATGTGTTCTGGGAACGTTCTTGTAACATAAGGTGAATGTTTTTTGCACCCTAAAATAAACATTGTAGAATCACTCGCAAAACTGGACAGTTTTTGCGTTTTGGGAACATATTTTTTCTGATGTCCCCCCCCCATTGTTATCACAAGACTGTTCCCACAACCTAATGAAACATTATGGGAACATTTAAATAACAGATTAAATGTGTTCTAGGAACGTTTTTGCAACATCAGGCAATTATTTTATCTAAACATTCTATAATCATCACCACGACTGGATAGTTTTAGTGTTATGAGAACATTTGCCGCAACCTAACAAATCTTTTGGGAACTTTCACAGATCCAATTTTGGCCTGCTGGGGACTTACCTGGACCACCTATTGATATGTGCCTTTTGTTAAAGGTTCCCAGAATATTTAATTATATTGTGGTAACAGTGTGGGTACATTACAAGAGATAGGTTCCCAAAAATATGCTCAGTTGTGATGACATTCATACAATGATTAAATTAGGTAGCAAAGGAAATTCCCTTAATGTTGTAAGAATAAAATATGTCAGCTATGAAATTCATAGTGTATTTGTTTCAGGTTTAACAAAATATTGAATTGATGTTCACACAATATACATTTTACATTTTCTTGGAAGTCCACAGAAAATGTCAAGAGCATGTTATATTTAACTTAACCACAACATTGAATTGTTTAGTTCCGTAAATCAGATCAGAATGCATCCCCATTATCTTTCTCTCCAGATTTAATGGCAATTTGCATTTGATGACTGTATTGTAGGTGATATAGAAACACACCACATGTTAATTTCCTTTACTGGACATTTGAACAGCATTTAATTACACAAACGCAACAACAAAAATGTTTTGCACTTTATACAGTGCCTTGTGTTATGAACTTGAGTGAAGACCCAAAAGCGGTTTTAACAGAAAACAGAGTTCTTTAATGAAAATACAGGAATGGCATAAATCCTCTTCCAACGTTGTCAGCGGAACAAAAAGAACGTTAGTATAGTGCAGGAAGCTCCTGCCAGGCAGACTCCGACAGGACAGGACAAGGTGGAAGCAAACGAGACGACAGCTTGCTTCTGGCATCAAAAAACACAAACAAGAATCAGACACTGAAAGTAGCAGGAACAGAGAAAGAAATAGAGACCTAATCAGAGGGAGAAGAGAGAACAGGTGTGAAAGAGTGAATGAGCTAGTTAGAGGAAATGTAGAACAGCTGAAGAATGAGAGACAGAGAAGGTAACCTAAAAAGACCAGCAGAGAGAGAGAATGAAGAGAAAGGACAGGAACAGACATAACAAGACATGACAGTACCCCCCCACTCACCGAGCGCCTCCTGGCGCACTCGAGGAGGAAACCTGGCGGCAACGGAGGAAATCATCGATCAGCGAACGGTCCAGCACGTCCCGAGAGGGAACCCAACTCCTCTCCTCAGGACCGTACCCCTCCCAATCCACTAGGTACTGATGACCACGGCCCCGAGGGCGCATGTCCAAAATCTTACGAACCCTGTAGATGGGTGCGCCCTCGACAAGGATGGGGGGGGAGGGACGAGCGGGGCGCGAAGAACGGGCTTAACACAGGAGACATGGAAGACCGGGTGAACGCGACGAAGATAGCGCGGGAGAAGAAGACTGCGACAGGATTAATGACCTGGGAAATACGGAACGGACCAATGAACCGCGGGGCCAACTTGCGAGAAGCTGTCTTAAGGGGAAGGTTCTGAGTGGAGAGCCATACTCTCTGACCGCAACAATATCTAGGACTCTTGGTCCTACGCTTATTAGCGGCCCTCACAGTCTGCGCCCTATTACGGCAAAGTGCCGACCTGACCCCCTTCCAGGTGCGCTCGCAACGCTGGACAAAAGCCTGAGCGGAGGGGACGCAGGACTCGGCGAGCTGAGATGAGAACAGCGGAGGCTGGTACCCGAGGCTACACTGAAAAGGGGATAGACCCGTAGCAGACGAGGGAAGCGAGTTGTGGGCGTACTCTGCCCAGGGGAGCTGTTCTGACCAAGACGCAGGGTTACGAAAAGAAAGACTGCGTAAAATGCGACCAACAGTCTGATTGGCCCGTTCGGCTGACCGTTAGACTGGGGATGAAAGCCGGACGAGAGACTGACGGAAGCCCCAATCAAACGGCAAAACTCCCTCCAAAATTGAGACGTGAACTGCGGGCCTCTGTCGGAAACGACGTCAGACGGAAGGCCATGAATTCGGAAAACATTCTCGATAATGATCTGAGCCGTCTCCTTAGCAGAAGGGAGCTTATCGAGAGGAATGAAATGAGCCGCCTTAGAGAATCTATCGACAACCGTAAGAATAACTGTCTTCCCCGCTGATGAAGGCAGTCCGGTGATAAAATCTAAAGCGATGTGAGACCACGGTCGAGAGGGAATGGGAAGCGGTCTGAGACGGCCGGCAGGAGGAGAGTTCCCAGATTTAGTCTGCGCGCAGACCGAACAAGCGGCGACAAATCGACGCGCGTCACGTTCCCGAGTGGGCCACCAGAAACGCTGGCGAATGGAAGCGAGCGTACCCCGAACGCCGGGGTGGCCGGCTAACTTGGCAGAGTGGGCCCACTGAAGAACGGCCGGACGAGTAGGAACGGGAACGAACAGAAGGTTCCTAGGACAAGCTGCGGCGACGGAGTGTGACGAGTGCTTGCTTTACCTGCCTCTCAATTCCCCAGACAGTCAACCCGACAACACGCCCCTCAGGGAGAATCCCATCGGGGTCGGTGGAGACCTCAGAAGAACTGAAGAGACGAGATAAAGCATCAGGTTTGGTGTTTTTGAGCCCGGACGATAAGAAATAACAAACTCGAAACGAGCGAAAAACAGAGCCCAACGAGCCTGACGCGCATTAAGTCGTTTGGCTGAACGGATGTACTCAAGGTTCCTATGGTCAGTCCAAACGACAAAAGGAACGGCCCCCTCCAACCACTGTCGCCATTCGCCTAGGGCTAAGCGGATGGCGAGCAGTTCCGATTACCAACATCATAGTTACGTTCTGACGGCGATAAGCGATGAGAGAAAACGCGCAAGGATGGACCTTGCCGTCAGAGAGAGAGCGCTGAAAAGAATGGCTCCCACGCCCACCTCTGACGCGTCAACCTCAACAACAAACTGTCTAGAGATGTCAGGTGTAACAAGAATAGGTGCGGATGTAAAACGATTCTTAAGAAGATCAAAAGCTCCCTGGGCGGAAACGGACCACTTAAAGCACGTCTTAACAGAAGTAAGGGCTGTGAGAGGAGCTGCCACCTGACGAAATTACGGATGAAACGACGGTAGAAATTAGCGAAGCCCAGAAAGCGCTGCAGCTCGACGCGTGACTTAGGAACGGGCCAATCAATGACAGCCTGGACCTTAGCGGGATCCATCTTAATGCCCTCAGCGGAAATAACGGAACCGAGAAAGGGACAGAGGCGGCATGAAAAGTGCACTTCTCAGCCTTCACATAAAGACAGTTCTCCAAAAGGCGCTGGAGGACGCGTCGCACGTGCTGAACATGAATCGAGAGAGACGGTGAAAAAATCAGGATATCGTCCATGTAAACGAAAACAAAAATGTTCAGCATGTCTCTCAGGACGTCGTTAACTAGTGCCTGAAAGACAGCTGGAGCGTTAACGAGGCCGAAAGGAAGAACCCGGTATTCAAAGTGCCCTAACGGAGTGTTAAACGCCGTCTTCCACTCGTCCCCCTCCCTGATGCGCACGAGATGGTAGGCGTTACGAAGGTCCAATTTGGTGAAAAACCTGGCTCCCTGCAGGATCTCGAAGGCTGAAGACATAAGAGGAACATTCTTAACTGTTATGTCATTCAGCCCTCGATAATCCACGCATGGGCGCAGGGACCCGTCCTTCTTCTGAACAAAAAAAAACCCCGCTCCGGCGGGGAGGAGGAGGAGACTATGGTACCGGCGTCGAGCGAAACCGACAAATAATCCTCGAGAGCCTTACGTTCGGGAGCCGACAGAGAGTATAATCTACCCCGGGGGGAGTAGTTCCCGGAAGGAGATCAATACTACAGTCATACGACCGGTGTGGAGGGAGAAAATGGCCTTGGAACGACTGAACACCGTGCGCAGATCGTGATACTCCTCCGGCACCCCTGTCAAATCGCCAGGCTCCTCCTGTGAAGAAGAGACAGAGGAAACAGGAGGGATAGCAGACATTAAACAGGTTACATGACAAGAAACATTCCAGGATAGGATAGTATTACTAGACCAATTAATAGAAGGGTTATGGCGCACTAGCCAGGGATGACCCAAAACAACAGGTGTAAAAGGTGAACGAAAAATTAAAAAAGAAATGGTTTCGCTATGATTACCAGAGACAGTGAGGGTTAAAGGCAGCGTCTCACGCTGAATCTTGGGGAGAGAACTACCATCTAAAGCGAACAAGGCCCTGGGCTCCCCTAACTGTCTGAGAGGAATGTCATGTTCCCGAGCCCAGGTCTCGTCCATAAAACAGCCCTCCGCCCCAGAGTCTATCAAGGCACTGCAGGAAGCAGATGAACCGGGCCAGCGGAGATGGACCGGAAAGGTAGTGCGTGATCCAGAAGGAGAGGCCTGAGTAGTTGCACTCACCAGTAGCCCTCCTCTTACTGATGAGCTCTGGCTTTTACTGGACATGAGGTGACAAAATGACCAGCGGAGCCGCAGTAGAGACAGAGGCGATTGGTGATTCTCCGTTCCCTCTCCTTGGCCGAGATGCGAATACCCCCAGCTGCATAGGCTCAGCATCCGAGCCGGCGGAGGAGGGTGGCAGTGATGCGGCAGGTGGCAGTGATGTGGAGAGGGGAGCAACGGAGAACGTGAGCTCCTTTCCACGAGCTCGGCGACGAAGATCAAACCGTCGCTCTATGCGAATGATTAGAGCTATTAAGGAGTCAGACTGGAAGGAACCTCCCGGGAGAGGATCTCATCCTTAACCTCGACGTGGAGACCCTCCAGAAAACGAGCGAGCAAAGCCGGCTCGTTCCAGTCACTAGAGGCAGCGAGAGTGCGAAACTCAATAGAATAATCCGTTATGGATCTATTCCCCTGACATAGGGAAGACAGGGCCCTGGAAGCCTCCTCGCCAAAAACAGAACGGTCAAAAACCCGTATCATCTCCTCCTTAAAGTCCTGATACTGGTTAATACACTCAGCCCTCGCCTCCCAGACTGCTGTGCCCCCACTCACGCGCCCGTCCGGTAAGGAGAGAAAAATGACGTAGGCGATGCGGGCTGCGCTCCTGGAGTAAGTGTTGGGCTGGAGAGAGAACACCACATCACACTGAGTGAGGAATGAGCGGCACTCAGTGGGCTCCCCAGAGTAACACGGCGGGTTGTTGATCCTGGGCTCCGGAGACTCGGAAACCCTGGAAGTGGGCGGTGGATCGAGGTGGAGTTGGTGAACCTGTCTTGTGAGTCGGAGACTTGGACGGCCAGGGTCTCAACGGCATGTTGAGCAGCAGACAATTCCTCCTCGTGTCTGCCTAGCATCGCTCCCTGGATCTTGACGGCGGAGTGAAAAGGGTCCGGAGCCGCTGGGTCCATTCGTGGTCTGATTCTTCTGTTATGAACTTGAGTGAAGACCCAAAAGCGGTTTTAACAGAAAACAGAGTTCTTTAATGAAAATACAGGAATGGCATAAATCCTCTTCCAACGTTGTCAGCGGAACAAAAGAACGTTAGTATAGTGCAGGATGCTCCTGCCAGGCAGACTCCGACAGGACAGGACAAGGTGGAAGCAAACGAGACGACAGCTTGCTTCTGGCATCAAAAAACACAAACAAGAATCAGACACTGAAAGTAGCAGGAACAGAGAAAGAAATAGAGACCTAATCAGAGGGAGAAGAGAGAACAGGTGTGAAAGAGTGAATGAGCTAGTTAGAGGAAATGTAGAACAGCTGAAGAATGAGAGACAGAGAAGGTAACCTAAAAAGACCAGCAGAGAGAGAGAATGAAGAGAAAGGACAGGAACAGACATAACAAGACATGACACCTTGCGAAAGTATTCGCCCCCCTTGAACTTTGCGACCTTTTGCCACATTTCAGGCTTCAAACATAAAGATATAAAACTGTATTCTTTTGTGAAGAATCAACAACAAGTGTGACACAATCATGAAGTGGAACGACATTTATTGGATATTTCAAAAAAATGTAACAAATCAAAAACTGAAAAATTGGGCGTGCAAAATTATTCAGCCCCCTTAAGTTAATACTTTGTAGCGCCACCTTTTGCTGCGATTACAGCTGTAAGTCGCTTGGGGTATGTCTCTATCAGTTTTGCACATCGAGAGAATGAATTTTTTTCCCATTCCTCCTTGCAAAACAGCTCGAGCTCAGTGAGGTTGGATGGAGAGCATTTGTGAACAGCAGTTTTCAGTTCTTTCCACAGATTCTCGATTGGATTCAGGTCTGGACTATGACTTGGCCATTCTAACACCTGGATATGTTTATTTTTGAACCATTCCATTGGAGAATTTTCTTTATGTTTTGGATCATTGTCTTGTTGGAAGACAAATCTCCGTCCCAGTCTCAGGTCTTTTGCAGACTCCATCAGGTTTTCTTCCAGAATGGTCCTGTATTTGGCTCCATCCATCTTCCCATCAATTTTAACCATCTTCCCTGTCCCTGCTGAAGAAAAGCAGGCCCAAACCATGATGCTGCCACCACCATGTTTGACAGTGGGTATGGTGTGTTCACGGTGATGAGCTGTGTTGCTTTTACGCCAAACATAACGTTTTGCATTGTTGCCAAAAAGTTCAATTTTGGTTTCATCTGACCAGAGCACCTTCTTCCACATGTTTGGTGTGTCTCCCAGGTGGCTTGTGGCAAACTTTAAACAACACTTTTTATGGATATCTTTAAGAAATGGCTTTCTTCTTGCCACTCTTCCATAAAGGCCAGATTTGTGCAATATACGACTGATTGTTGTCCTATGGACAGAGTCTCCCACCTCAGCTTTAGATCTCTGCAGTTCATCCAGAGTGATCATGGGCCTCTTGGCTGCATCTCTGATCAGTCTTCTCCTTGTATGAGCTGAAAGTTTAGAGGGACAGCCAGGTCTTGGTAGATTTGCAGTGGTCTGATACTCCTTCCATTTCAATATTATCGCTTGCACAGTGCTCCTTGGGATGTTTAAAGCTTGGGAAATCTTTTTGTATCCAAATCCAGCTTTAAACTTCTTCACAACAGTATCTCGGACCTGCCTGGTGTGTTCCTTGTTCTTCATGATGCTCTCTGCGCTTTTAACGGACCTCTGAGACTATCACAGTGCAGGTGCATTTATACGGAGACTTGATTACACACAGGTGGATTGTATTTATCATCATTGGTCATTTAGGTCAACATTGGATCATTCAGAGATCCTCACTGAACTTTTGGAGAGTTTACTGCACTGAAAGTAAAGGGGCTGAATAATTTTGCACGCCCAATTTTTCAGTTTTTGATTTGTTAAAAAGGTTTGAAATATCCAATAAATGTCGTTCCACTTCATGATTGTGTCCCACTTGTTGTTGATTCTTCACAAAAAAATACAGTTTTATATCTTTAAGTTTGAAGCCCAAAATGTGGCAAAAGGTCGCTAAGTTCAAGGGGGCCAAATACTTTCGCAAGCACTGTATATTGACCTATCTTATGGAAGGGGAACCTAAATGTGTAAAGCCTAAACACCAAGGGAGTTAAATCTGGTTTATCTCAAATAAGAGAAATGGCTTAATTTATACATTTAATATCAAGTTCACATCAAAAACGTAATGTTGGCGAAATTGTTTTGATTGTAAGTCAAAGAAGTAATTGAAGACACAGAATTGGAGAATACGTGAGAATGAAAAATATACTCTAATTGTTTGAAATCAGTGCACATAGCACACAAGCAGGAACATAAATAGTTTTTACAATGGAGCATTCAAAGACTGACATTAATTGATCAAAATGTAATTTGAGAATTCAGCTCAGGGCTTTTGTGCTCAGAGTGATTTAAAAGAAAGGGTAGAATACTGTTCAGCAATACATCAATTAAAAATGATGCTTTATATACAGTTAAATAAACACCACAAAGGGACAAACAATTGAACACAAATAATTACAAGTATATATAATTAACTGAAAATGGAGAGTAACTGATTGGTGGCTCCATCAGAATGCCCAGCCCGTAAGGAGCAGAGGACGGGGCTGACTGAGGGACAGCCGGGCATAGGTGTGGAGGTCAAAGACAGAGAAACAGCTGGGCATAGGTGTGGAGATCAGGAACAGAGGCCCACCCGGGCACAGGTGTGGCGATGATGAACAGAGGCCCAGCCTGGCACAGGTGTCAAGGCAACGGAGTCCGTACAGGAGCTTAGGACTGATGCGTGTAGAGGTGTGGCCTGGATGCTGGATGATGGGACTCCTTCAAAGTAATCTGATTGGCAGCATGTTTTTTTTGCATCAGTCTTCATCGATGTCACCAAATACCCAGCACACCAAAGATAATTTTCAACAACATACTTGAAGGTCTGCTTCCTCTTAAGGCAGAGCTGCATCTCGTGTTGACCCAACAAGTGTGCTTTGTTGCTGGGTTGCCATCTCGGAAAGCTCTCTTACAGCTTATTTTTTTCAGTATATGCTGGTCAATCAGGCCTTTTAGACATTTAGCCTTCTTGGAGATAACTAACCCAGGGAAATACTTCACCCATCCTCTTTATATGCTGCTTACTTCTGGGCCCATGTTTACAAGGTATCCAAGACCACGAGGGCTGATCTTACAATCACTTTTGCTTTTCAGATCATGGAAAATAAGCAAGGGGGACCATACCGAGTGTCTCAAACTACGAATGATATTGATGTGTTGAACAGTAGTTTTTTACATAACGTTTTATTTTTTACAGTTAGTCTAAATTCTGCATTTCTGATTGGATTTATACAGTTGGATGAAATAAAGACATCCTCTCTTTTAGTCGAGTAAAACCTGAGCCTCAAGTAAAAAAAATATCTGAAAAGAAACATGGTTAAAGAATATTTTGAACCTGCAATCGTCAGATATACAGCAAGATTGTTAACCCTCTGTGCCAGGAGATAACTGTTGCGTTGTGGGTTTTCAGTCAAATATGATCAATCAGAACCCAAACTCTGATTATTAAAGGTCCCGCACAGTCATCCTATTTCTCAAATTAAAAAAGTCTTTGAATGGTCAAAACATCACCCACCGTTTTTTTATGCTTTTAAAATGCTCAGAATTTAAGACATTTTACCTTTTTTCTAATCTCTATTTATCAGGAAGCCTGTAAGAACAGTATGAGTGTGCTGGGTGCTTATATTCATTATATTCACCCTTGTGGTCGTTTTCAGGTAACAAGGTAAACAATGAGCCACATGTTATTCCAAGCCTAAATATGCCTCAACCCATTTTCTTTGCAAAATCCTCTCATGGTCAACACAGCTGATCATGGCCTGTTGGATATCAGGCAAACAGCAGCAATACACAATTACATTTCTATTGTTTTGTAACTAATTACAGAATACAGTTCACTGATACACTTCTTTACAAGATTTAGTAAAGCCCAACTCACCCAACTCACCTGCATAGGCATAAGGGAATGCACAGTACATGAAAACAGCATACAATAAGTGTACTGGACAATTTTTTGGTGACTCTGCATAGCCAAAATATTGATCAACATGAACACTCTGTCCCAACAGTGTGCAGGACCCATTGATTTGTACATTTTGTAACACTCATCTCCTGTCTGAATGCTTGAAAATCAATACAAAGTAACAAAGAGTGATGTCATACCACATAAAATGTAATTACTTAGGCTTTAGGAAATACAACCAACTACAGAGATTGATGGGGAGGGGAGAAGAAAAGGAGGGGGACCCATGTACCCAGCTTCAATCAAGCAGGCTACAGCCACCCCCAAAATCCAGCTATGGCCTCCACCTTGTCAGGCCTCTCACACTGGGTAGACATGGACAACTCAAACAGCTTCCCCACATACAGCGCTGGATCAAGAGTGACATGTTGAAGAGGAGATCCGAGCCTGTTTTTATATTTAACTAGGCAAGTCAGTTAAGAACAAATTCTTATTTTCAATGACGGCCTAGGAACAGTGGGTTAACTGCCTTGCTTAGGTTTTTTATTTTTTTTTTACCTTGTCAGCTCGGGGATTCAATCTTGCAACTTTTCAGTTACAAGTCCAACGCTCTAACCATTAGGCTACCTGTCGCCCCGTCTACTTAGCCTGTAAAGGTTTTGGAAAGGGAAATGTTTGTTCAATGGATCGTGAATTTAATTTCCTTTTATTTCCTTTCTGAGTTATGATGCTCTCAATTCGTTGATGTAGTGGTCTACTCATTCTTTCATGTGTTTTCTGGTGTTTAGAAGCACTCCATTTGAAATATGCAATATTTGGTTGTGCACCTTTTTGTGAAAACTTTAAATTAATTATTGCGTGCCTGAAATGTTCAATTGACTCACGTTTGCAATAAATAACTATAACTTACAGTATGTTGGGTCTGTCTTCACAGGTTTCACAGCATATCCCACCTAATTTACCTTGGGAAAGCTGATTTTGTATCACAGCATTCCTGCTGCTGTGGTTGCCTAGGAAGCTGTGCAGACAGTACATTTTCTAAAATGTCTATCATTACAGCTTGATGATTGTGGATAGACAAAAGGAGATGGAAGTTAAATAATACACAGCATGTGAAGAGGAAGGGAACGTTATAATAACTCAGAAATTGTGTTCTGTAGCCTGACTGACCATATTTGAATGAGGAAGAAAAAGAACACAAGGCTCCAGCTGATGATCTAGCTGTAGAGTCAAAGATTGCAGGTTCAATCCCACATACTCTTCAACCATGTTTCTTAAAAACAAAAACAAATTGAAATCGAGGCTCAGATATACTCTACTAAAAGAAAGGATGTCTTTATTTTATCCAGATGCATAAAACCAGTCAGAATTGCGATACTTAAACTAACTGTAAAAAAATAAAACATTGTGGAATATGCACTGTTAAAAAAACGTACGTAATATGATTCCTACTTTGAAATTCTGCATATGGTCCCCCCTGTCTTATTTTTCCTGATCTGGAAAGCAAGTGACCTAGATCAGCACTCAAAGTCTTGGATACCTTGTAAAATTCTACTATTAGCTCTGCGACTTTGAATCCTATCAGGAAGCCTATTGTGGCTACCTCAACCAGTTCTATTGACTCTTGTGTCACCATGGATACTCCTGCTGTTTTCAAATCTCACAGAGGGCTTGGAATTGTACATATAAATGTTGTCGAATCTGGACTTTCTGGACATCTGAGTGCATGACACTAGCCCGGACGTTCTGGTTATCTCAGAGACCTGGCTGAATAATCTGATTACGGATAAGAGCATTGCCAGTGCGGACTACAACATTTTCAGATGTGATACACAAAAAAATGAGGAAGGGTGGCTATTTATGTAAGATCTTCTCTTAAACCATGCTCTCTTAGCATCTCTGTCCCCAAAATATGTGAGCTGTTGGTTATAAAAGTGTCCATAAATCAAAACATGCATATATTTATTGCTGTGGTCTACCACCCTCCAGTCGCTTCGGCGGAGGCTGTTGGTATCTGAACTGGTTGTGTTAGGAGATCTAAATCTTGAATGGGCTACACATGCCTCAGATCAGTTTATGAATATCTGTCCTTAAATTCGACATGACTCAGCTGATAATGATGCCCACTCGGATTAATGTATAATATCTGGCAAACTCATCATTTATTGACCTTATCCTGACTAACTGTCCCCATAAGTATTTGGCTAGTGGTGTTTTTGCAAATGTTATCAGCGACCACAGCCCTATTTCTTGCAATACAGATACCAAATGGAAATACTCTGACCCTCGTAAAATTGTGAATACATATTTTTTTTATCTCACCCCTTTGTTCCTTACTATCTATATTATTGAGAGTTTTTTTTCTACTAACTGCATACCAGACACTTTAATTTTTCTCATCCATTTTTACCTCTCTGGCTGATAAATATGCCCCTTTCAAGCGACTCACAGAGTCAACAAAGTAAGTCATCCATGGCACTCTCCTGTACTCTCAGACCTGAGCCAAGGCTCGACAAACTGGCTCGTTAGCTGATTGGCAGATATTTAGGCAATTGAGAAATAGGTGTACTGCCTCAGTTAAACATGCCAAATCAAACTACTTCCTTAGTACTATGACAGACTGTTAGTGATCCCTCTAAATTCTGGAAAATCATTCATTCAATGAAGCTGGATAATTCCTCTACTTCCTTGCCTAAGCAAGTAGTTTTAGACTCCTGTATCATTATTGAAAAAGTTAAGATGTGTGATGCTTTAATCAGCATTTTAACTCAGCTGGTTTCTAATTGTATAGAAATGGTGGTCATACTGGTCTTGGTCAGTCCGTTGTCTGTTCTTCCCACATACAGCCTCCAGTTGCCTTGATGGATGATCAGTCAACCTCACGTGACTTGGGAAATGGTAGGGTTTTTCCTTTTGGCTACTCACAAAAACAGAAGATCTCACTACCTTATTAGCTGTTAACAACAAGAAGTAATTAGGGGCTGGCAATTTTGAGCCGTGCTTGCTTAACTATGCGGTGCCACTCATTGTTGGCTCAGTAACACATTATTTATTTAACTTTAGTATCAGGAAATATTCAAAAACGGGGGAAATCAGCTTTTGTGCTACCACTCCATAAGAGCGGAGATTGTAGTTCTCTTCTTAATTATCGATCCGTTTCTAGGCTCCCCGATCTTGTGAAAATACTAGAATCGTTTGTCAACAAACAGCTCTGTAAATGGTATTTTTAGTGTTAATCAGTCCGGATTCAGACCTAAACATAGCATCACTAGGCCTACCATGCTTGTTGTAAATGACATAGCAAATGTCTTAGATGATAGAAAGAATTGTGCTGCCATGCTTGTAGACGTCACAAGCTTTAGATTCTGTAGACCACGTTATTCTGTTGAATAAGCTGTCCTCGAAATGGTTGGGTACTGATGCTTCCCAATGGTTTCATAATTATCTCAATTACAAAACTCAGGCCATCAAGGTAAATGGGGTCAAATCTCAGTTCCTTGAGTTACATAAAGGGGTGCCCCAAGGTTTGATACTCGGCCCCTACTTGTCACGAATCCCGCCGAAGATGGTGCCTCTTCCTGGTCGGGCGCTCGGCGATCGTCGTCGCTGGCCTACTAGCTGCCACCGATCCCCTTTTCTGTTTCATTTAGTTGTGTCTGATTAGTTGCACCTGTTTCATGTTTAGGTTTTGGTTGTGGGTTATTTAATAAATCAAAAAGAAACCCCAAAGAAATTTGACATAAGCTGACCTTCCTGAATTCAGTCAGTTTTGATAGGTCCATTGCACAACATTTCCTAATGCCATAGATTCCTAACAAGGTAATAGTAACAAGGTAATAGTAAGAAATTGTGCCCAGTGAACATTCAGTATTGTACGTCTGATAATGGAGACTGAGAGGCTGTTTAATCTTCCTAACCAAAAGCACAGAGAGAATGACAAGGCAGGAGTGCTGCCACTACAGTACAGCAATCAGGTGTCTTCTGTCTGATTGGAGGTTGGAGGGAGACAAGGGGGACACTGGGGGGGGGGGGGGTCGGCTCTCCTCCTCTCTGAAATACTCCACTCTTCTCTCTCTCATGGTTCTGAGAAGCCATGTAATTACATAGCAGTGGCCTGACACTAATTATTGCACTGTTTGTACCTGCTGGCAATTACCATGGAAATGGTTCTTCAAACAAGGAAGAGCTGTAGCAGGTGTTCCAATAAAAAATAGTTTTGTCCACTTTCTTTGTCTTCCCTTTGTTCCCCCGCTGAGGTGGGTGGTGAGGGGTTAAAGACCTTGTTGGTTGATAAGATGTTGGGCAATGATGGCTACATCACCAGCATGTGCATTCTGCATTCCCTGTCTGTCCTGAGAATTGTGGTGTCCGTCCAGACATGCTGTCCTTTGAGACATGGTGTTCAGTTGTCACTTAGCTGAGAGACAGTTGTTTGGTCGTCCAGTCCTCAGGGAGAACTCTATGTAAGGGTAAATGTGAGAAAGTAGTTGTGAAGTCTGTAGCTTGCGGAGGGTTTTCAGTTGGAGTCAGAGGAAGCAAATGTGTGTACTTGTTAGGCTTTAAGGCCTTGATGACTTGCAGAGAACGTTAGCTAAAGATGAGGAGATACCAGGTGTGCCTGAAGAATTTGTAGCTTTCCCCCAAATGAATTACAATAGGTGAACTGGGTTATTGAATCTAGCCTAAACTAGCATGCCTTTTGTCAATTTGGCTATTACAGCTAATGATAATGTAAAATATCTCTAGAAATAAGACAACTCCTGTTTACAAATATACTCCCTCTTGTAACATTTTCACACTCACACTACATAATGTTGGCCCATGCCTCATAATCTTAACTTTAGTTCTTGCTGTCATTTCAGAGAAAAGGAATGTCACAAAAATGTCTTATCTGCCTCGCACTACCAGTGCACCCCAGCCCCCCTGTGGTTCTGTGCCATGTAGCTGGGAGCCCATTGAGTCTCTTCCCACTGTTGAGAGCTCTCTCCTCTGAGATGGTCTCTGTCTCCTCCAGTCGCCCTAACTACTGCTGTTACTCCCACACTGCTACACTAATGAGGAAGCTCGATCAGACAGGTTGCAAACTGGGACATAATCTACATCCCAATTGTAGTGCTTCCTGGATGAGATTGGATCAAACCGTAATAGCTCTGTGTGGTCTAGTGCGATTACCTAGGAGGGGAATGAGGAGATAATGGAATACAGCTTGGAGAATTGAGCACTAGACAGCTCCAAACCAGTACAGCCTGCACACATAGAATTCAAGACTATCATTATCAGCCTAATGAAGTGATGAAAAAAAAGAATCTCACCTTCATGGACTCCTTTTAAAAATGTTGACTTATTTCAAATCGCAACTAAGAACTGGCAAGCAACCTGTGCTATCTGAAAAGTCAAATTAAGGAAGTTCCGTCCGGCTTAACACTCAGGGAAAATAATATCTTTGTGTTTTTATGTTGGTTTTTTCACCACCTGCACGCAAGGATATAGTATATGAAAAAAATACTTAAATAACATGTTAATTACTTGGGAAAACATCAGAAGTGACGGGAATAGGTTGTACCTGTGCTCCTACACTCGGTATTTATTCATATGTAATGAATACATCATTCAAGCTTGAGAACAATAAAGTGCCTGTGCAAATGTTGTATTTGAATGAGATGACTTGCATGTGCACATCTTTTGCCATGGTTTATCTACGAACTGAATGTGCCTTGCCAAATAATTTTGCACGCCCAATTTTTCAGTTTTTGATTTGTTAAAAAAGTTTGAAATATCCAATAAATGTCGTTCCACTTCATGATTGTGTCCCACTTGTTGTTGATTCTTCACACAAAAATACAGTTTTATATCTTTATGTTTGAAGCCTGAAATGTGGCAAAAGGTCGCAAAGTTCAAGGGGGCCGAATACTTTCGCAAGGCACTGTATGTGTGTATTGGTCCCATAATTAACTAATGCACGTAGACAGGAACTATTTCACTACTATGCAGTAAACGATTAAACAAGCTCTGAAATGGTTTACCCAGAACTGTATTCAATGTTTTGTTCCACAACAGTTTGATAAGATCAGGCAGCATTTCAAATGGCAAGGCACCATTATGCATTTAATCACTTTATTTTATTTCAACATGTCACAGAGTACAGGACAGTCGAGCTCTGGGAACAAAATTATTAGCATAACAGAAAAGGACCCAAACTAAATAATATCCTGGGTGACATGAATTATACGAGTCACAGGAATTATAAGTGTCACATCATAAAATAGAAATTAGCTTCAGCTACCCTGAGGGGGAGCTAATTTGGCTGTTGGCTACACTGCCAAAATCAGTTTGTCCCCACAGCTAAATATCCATCCATATCCTTTCATTGAGAAAATGGCACACAGCATTGGTTGTAAGGCAAATGTTATTGAATGTGAATGAGTTGAGTGGTCAATAATATAAATGAAATCCCTCATACTATGTTGTAAATAAAAAGTCAGAGCTAAGATAATGCATGGACAACAATGAAAAAAAATAATAACATTACCAGGATACATTGTTTCTCTCATCTATTCTAAAGGCTTGCTGTCCTTGATTAACAGTGTGTTCATTAGAGACGGTGAAATCAGACTGACTGAGCACTAACGGAGCAGTCTGCAGGCTCAGCCCTCTGTCCAGTTCCAGCCAGCTGGCAGACCACTGCCATGGTCATTGGGAAGTCACCCATGCAGTCTGCTGTTTTAACAACCATCAGTCTCTCAGACAGTCAGACCTGCAATACTGGCATACAGCCAACAACATGTTAAAGTACAAAGCCATGATGGGCTCTTTTTGGGGAAAATTTTGCTCTGGATGTGTGTTTAAAGCTTGCAGAGGGACAGACACTACACAGAGCTGTGGCAATGTTATGAACATGATAACCCTGAGGATCTCAGGGGATAGAAGATGCCATAGACAGAATGGAGCAATTTAGGAGGTAGAAAAACACAGTAAGGGCTACACTGTCAACAAGTGATTAGAAACTCATGTATATAGACATTGAAATGACAGAATGACAAGTACTTTTTAAGAGTAATCGGGAGCAGAGTTGCTTTCATCTCTGTCAGAAACCTCTCTGTCTCTCTTCAATACTGTGATTCCTGTTGATTTCCATATTGAATAATAGACAGCAGCTTTTCGGTTTGCCGGTTCATGTAATGAAGTGTCATTAGTTTATCCCATCTGCCAGATGATTTTTGCCATCCAAGTGTGAAAAACCAAAATAGCAGGTACAAATTACTTCCTGATGCTTTAGGCTACATTTGTTTCATTTCCAATGATCTGGAAGTATTTGTTTCTCCTCACTATGCCTCTGGGCCCAGGGAAAGCAGCAAGCACATTTTATAATCTTGTTGGCATGTCTACAGCAATCTAAATCCAGCAGTTAGTTCCCCCTTGCTCGACAGTTGGTCTCTCCATTCTGCCAGCCAGTGTATTACTTAATTCATTCACTGCCTCTTTTCAAAGAGTTGAGATAATAACTTGTGAAGAGTGACTCAATGCATATGTAATGATGGAGTTGAGATAATAACTTGTGAAGAGTGACTCAATGCATATGTAATGATGGAGTTGAGATAATAACTTGTGAAGAGTGACTCAATGCATATGTAATGATGGAGTTGAGATAATAACTTGTGAAGAGTGACTCAATGCATATGTAATGATGGAGTTGAGATAATAACTTGTGAAGAGTGACTCAATGCATATGTAATGATGGAGTTGAGATAATAACTTGTGAAGAGTGACTCAATGCATATGTAATGATGGAGTTGAGATAATAACTTGTGAAGAGTGACTCAATGCATATGTAATGATGGAGTTGAGATAATAAGTTGTGGAGAGTTACTCAATGCATATGTAATGATGGAGTTGAGATAATAACTTGTGAAGAGTGACTCAATGCATATGTAATGATGGAGTTGAGTCAATGTTCCATCATCTGGATCTTATATAAAGACTGGCCTCAAGGTTGACTTAATCATCTTAAGTTGGTAAGAAGTAGTGGTAGGGGATGTTTTTCCTTCTTGACTTGTCTCCAGTTTATATATTTTACAGCATAATAACTTCAAATTATTTACCCAAATAGTTATTTGCTAAGTGAATACCAGTTTTAATAGCTTACCAAAAATAAGATGCTTCCCATTGTATTATCATAATTAGGAATGTCAAAATCAGTTGTTTTCCTAATACATTTGATGCTCGTTGAAACACTTTCACACAAGTTCACCAATTGCCTTTCAGTGAACTTCACTTATTTCTTTTGAATTAGCAGCTCTTGTAAATGCGACCTCAGGACGTCAAGGTCTAGATGTACCAGGACAAATGGTGGTAATGCATTCATGCATGTAATGTACCTTTTATATATTGCCCAAACTATTCTAACCCTGTCTCGGGAGGTCCTGGGGAATTAGCCTTAGTGCTCAATCACACTTCCGTTCAGCTTTCTAACACATGGCCCTCTTTAGACTGCTAGAACATGTGTCTACTCGTCTTGAATGGGTTCTTATAAAGGAAAGCTTGTCAGAACACAAGTCACAAGCTGATGTGATGAGAGTAGGGAGAGCCAATGCCTTCTAGTTGTATAGAAGGAGTTAGAGAATAGGGGGAGGAGGCCTTAACGCGTCCACATGCTTCCCAGCCGAAACACTTGGGAGAGTTTGTGTATATATTATGATGACATTTTGTGAATTGTTTTGTTTTTCATTTTGGACTTCAGTAGGGCTGTTCGGGCACACAACATTTATCTCGAGGCAAGCCGAAGTCGATAGACGAAGTCTACGCCCCTTTAGTCAACCGTAGGGATTCTTCAATAAAGTCTTTGTTGTCATTCAATGAGAGATGGTTCATTTTCATGCAAATCTTTTCATTGTGAAATACTGCACCAAAATGTTTAGTTAGATGTAAAATTGACCAACTAAAACTGTCAAAATTAACAAAAGATTTCTTGAGTTATCTAAGACTAATTTCAGGAAGCGTATACTGGCTACGGCGTCTGAAAATGTACACATTGTACTAATGCTGCTTTTTTCTTGTTTTTTAAGGGAGTAAGGGTCTTTTAAGGGAGTAAGGGTCTTTTAAGGGAGTAAGGGTCTTTTAAGGGAGTAAGGGTATTTTAAGGGAGTATGCTGTCTTTTAAGGGAGTAAGCTGTCTTTTAAGGGAGTAAGGGTCTTTTAAGGGAGTAAGGGTCTTTTAAGGGAGTAAGGGTATTTTAAGAGAGTAAGGGTCTTTTAAGGGAGTATGCGAGCACACTCGTATGGGTTGCCTAGGCAATTTCGGCTAGGCACCAGCCGAACTGAAGCATGCAGAAGCCTTTAGGACTGCATATGAGGGTGGCAATACCATATACAGCACTACAAGAAGTGAACAGCAGGCACTAAAAGGAGATTTATGGTCCTTGACTTTATATGAAGTTGAAGATGTTTATTGTATGTTGTTCATGACATCTGTATGGCTTGATAAATTGCATTTTTTTAAAGCAACTTTTTAAAATGTAAGTAACAAACAAAAACCATTGGGGGCATTGGAAAGGCATCAAATAGGTTTCAATATTCCAATGAAAAATATTATGACAAGATCAATGTTCCCAACAGCAGAACATTGAACACCAAGATGTCAAAACATTGTAATTGATTTGTCGCTGAGGTGGAAAGATCCAACATTGACCCAGTTACTTTAGCCATTTATTAATAAGATATATATACCCACCCACGCTCTGTTGTTCAGTGAGCTCATGCATCCCTACAGCTTTCAGTGTCAGGACAGGACTGTGTAGTCTGGTCATCTGGTCCCTTGTTTCCCAGGGAAATATCCTTGCATGTATGCTGCCTGCTGCCTTGTAACTGGTGCTGGTATTCTGCTGCTTTCTGTAGCTTAACCATGCCACCGCCCCCTCCCTCTCTCCCTCCGCCTGCCTCCCCCTCCTTCCTCCCTCCCCCTCCAGGCCTGGGATTAGAATTGGAATAACAAATGACTCCTGAGGAATGTGTTTTTGTTGCAGATGTGGCCACAACATGGTCAGGTGATCTCCTGCAGAAGTTCCCTCGGGGCCCAGTGCGCCTTCTTCTCTTTCGCAGAAGTTTACTGGAGCAATAAATCTAGTGCACTCATGGAGAACAATTACAGTGGAGACTCCCACAATGAGCGAGAGAGAGAAGAAGAAGAAATGAAGGTGGAAGGGAGGGGAGAGAGGTGGAGATAGGGGGGCAATCTGAAGAAAGGAAAAATACAAATGTTACAACTGTACCCTCTCTGGGGGTTATTTCAGCGTTGACAACGTAAGAACAAAGCAGAGGCCAACTGAGAGAGTCTGGGGTTTATGGCTGTGAGTTCACCCACTCACTGAGTCGGTTATGTCCGCGTGTAATGTTGAACAATTCACCTGGAGAATACTGGGCTCAGGAGCCGTATCAATATACATTGTTCACCCTCAGGAACACTGTTTCCCGTACATATCAAGGCATAAGAGGAAGGTTGAGTGGATTTCCTCTGAGGTTGATAAGGTGTTTGTTAAACACAATCTTATTTAAATCAGATTAGGAATGCTCCTCACAACTGAGCTCTCTGTTGGCTATCTCTCCCATCTCACCGGGGGGAAATCTCTATCCCTTTGTGTATGCCACATTTCCTATTGTACCGTTGGGAGTTTCCCCAAGAGGAGCGTTTCAGTAATAAGTGTTGAGCTAGCAGACGGTGCCATGCTTTCCCCCAAGGCCCAAACATTCCTCAGATTGCTCCCATTACTCTGTGCTCTGTGTCTCTCAATGGGGAGGCAAGATGCCTAATGAAATATTAAGATGCCGGAAATGAGACTCATTACTGAGGGGAATATTCGCTATGTTTGTGCTTGTGAAGAATAATGGGAGCATTGCAAGTCATAAGTCAACCATTTAACTTCTGGTTGGTTACTTCTTTTTCATGACAAAGCAGTTGAAATTGATATAGCAAAAGCACTTAAGACAATAAAGACAAGTTAAGATAATAATGACACAAAGCACAGTATGATTATACATATACTACCACTGCCAAATGAATTGCAACACATACAATTAATTCTTCAACTTTATGACGTTACACTTTAATACTCTATTTTACCCTAAATGATATACACTCAGAGCTTTTCCTTTGTATCTGTGTTAATTGGACACACTTGAACAGTAAACACCTCCTGGGGCACCTCTCTGGTTTCTCCACGTGTCAGTCGCCATTAGATCCATATTCAAAGGCATCCTTAAGAACCATAAACGAGCTGCCGAAGCTCATGCTATCCTTAACAGAGTACAAATGGTCTGCAGACGGAAATTGACTGGACAGCTCTCAACATAAAACCACCAGATCTGAATTAGATTGTGTTGTTAGGTCTTGCATAACAGCCCAATAGCAAATTACAGCCTAATGGAATTTCTTATCGAAATCTATTAACCTTGGGTTCGCCCCTATATTTTCATGCAGTTTTGTTCACTGTCTGTATTGTGTGAGTGAATTGTCATTTCACTTCTCTCTCTCTGAAGTGTTTAACACCAGACGCAATGCCATTGCAGTGTTACAGAGGTCCAAGTGAACCATGTTCTACTCTATTTGTATTCAAATACAGTACATAGAGCATGCATAATTACATACACCAGACAATGATGTACTGGCAAAAACAATAGGTGGGCAAACGCCATTTGCGGTAAGTAAAGTAAGGCTTCCTATTTCTCCAATGCGTCTTTGTGCAAAAGGTGGGTAAATGCTCTGGCAAAATCTAAATTAAGCGTTTATCCTCCAGTACACCACTGATGCCAGTCTAGTGCACATTGTAAGTTTAACGGGATTTGTGAAAAAAGGCCCTCAAGTTGGTTTATTGTTAGCATTGTTTCCTTGATTGTGTCTTTGACTCCACTCCTGCGTCTGGTTAGAAAAGCCCATGTTTACCCCATCACCTCCATCTGTACAAAGAGCTGGTTGTCTCAGCCTTGGACCATTATGTCAAGCTAATGTGATTCCTCAGGTTTATGTGTGCAGTCAGCAGCGTTGGGTTCGGGCAACAAGTAAACAGCAGGGAGGATATTGAGGGATTAAATCAGTTCAAAGGCAAGGCTACTGCACAAAAAGTACACCTGATCCCATTTCCCCAAATTAAACCACAGGTTGTCACTTTGTATACAGTCAGAAGTAGCTGATATGGTGGCCAATGCTTTTTTTTTAACTGATTATACCGGTAATAATGTGTTTTGTTTAAACCTTCCTTTGATCTTCAAGTATCTGTGAAGACAATGGACAGGTATGTACAGTGTCTTCAGAAAGTATTCATACCTCTTGACTTATTCCACATTTTTGTTGTGTTAGAGCTTGAATCCAAAATGGATGATATGGATTTTTTTGCAAATTTATTGCAAATTAAATACATAAATATCTAATTTACATACAATGTAAGTATTCACACCCCTGTGTCAATACATATTAGAATCACCTTTGTCAGCAATAGTTTTGCACACCTGGATTGTACAATATATGTGCTTTTAAAAATTCTCCAAGCTCTGTCAAGTTTTTCTCCCCAATTCCGTGATTACGATCTTGTCTCATTGCTGCAACTCCCTAACGAGCTCGGGAGAGGCAAAGGTTGAGTCATGAGTCCTCCAAAACATGACCGGCCAAACCACACTTCTTAACACCTGCTTGCTGAACCCGGAAGCCAGCCGCACCAATGTGTCAGAGAAAACACTGTTCAACTGACAACCGAAGTCAGCCTGCATGTGCCCGGACCACCAGAAGGCAATGAGCCAAGTAAAGCCCCCCTGGCCAAACCCTCCCCTAATCCGGACAACGCTGTGCCAATTGTGTGCCGCCCTATGGGACTCCCGTTCACGACACGGGCTCAAACACCCGGCTCTAGTGATACCGCAACACTGCGATGCAATGCCTTAGACCGCGATGCAATGCCTTAGACCGCGATGCAATGCCTTAGACCGCGATGCAATGCCTTAGACCGCGATGCAATGCCTTAGACCGCGATGCAATGCCTTAGACCGCGATGCAATGCCTTAGACCGCGATGCAATGCCTTAGACCGCGATGTAGTGTCTTAGACCGCGATGCAATGCCTTAGACCGCGATGCAATGCCTTAGACCGCGATGCAATGCCTTAGACCGCGATGCAGTGTCTTAGACCGCGATGCAATGCCTTAGACCGCGATGCAATGCCTTAGACCGCGATGCAATGCCTTAGACCGCGATGCAGTGCCTTAGACCGCGATGCAATGCCTTAGACCGCGATGCAATGCCTTAGTCCGCGATGCAGTGCCTTAGACCGCGATGCAATGCCTTAGACCGCGATGCAATGTCTTAGACCGCGATGCAATGCCTTAGTCCGCGATGCAGTGCCTTAGACCGCGATGCAATGCCTTAGACCGCGATGCAGTGCCTTAGACCGCGATGCAATGCCTTAGACCGCGATGCAGTGCCTTAGACCGCGATGCAATGCCTTAGTCCGCGATGCAATGCCTTAGTCCGCGATGCAGTGCCTTAGACCGCGATGCAATGTCTTAGACCGCGATGCAATGCCTTAGTCCGCGATGCAGTGCCTTAGACCGCGATGCAATGCCTTAGACCGCGATTCAATGCCTTAGACCGCGATGCAATGCCTTAGACCGCGATGCAATGTCTTAGTCCGCTGCACCACTCAGGAGGCCTAGACAGTCATTTTCAACTCTTGCCATAGATTTTAAAGTCGATTTAAGTCAAAACTGTAACTCGGCCACTCAGGAACATTCAATGTCGTCTTGGTAAGCAATTCCAGTGTATATTTGACCTTGGGGTTTAGGTTATTGTCCTGCAGAAAGGTGAATTTGTCTCCCAATGTCTGTTGGAAAGCAGACTGAACCAGGTTTTCCTCTAGGATTTTGCCTGTGCTTAGCTATATTGCATTTATTTTTATTCTAAAAAACTCCCAAGTCCTTGCCGATGTCAAGCATACCCATAACATGATGCAGTCACCCCCATGCTTGAATATATGAAGAGTGGTACTCAGTGATGTGTTGTGCTGGATTTGCCACAAACATAATTATTTTGTATTCAGGACATAAAGTTTCAGGACATACGTTTTTTGATGTTTTATTTTAGTGCCTTATTGCAAACAGTATGCAACAAGATGCATGTTTTGGAATAGTTTTTATTCTGTACTTTCCACTCATTTAGGTTAGTATTGTGGAGTAACTACAATGTTGTTGATCCATCCTCACTTGATCCATCCTCAGTATCCTTCTATCACAGCCATTAAACTCTGTAATGGTTTTAAAGTCACCATTGGCCTCATGGTGAAATTCCCTGAGTGGTTTCTTCCTCTCTGGCAACTGAGTTAGGAAGGACACCTGTATCTTTGTAGTGACAGGGTGTATTGATACACCATCCAAAGTGTAATTAATAACTTCAACATGCTCAAAGGGATATTCAATGTCTACCTTTTTTCCTTCTTTTTTTGACAATAGGTGCCCTTCTTTGCGAGACATTGGAAAACCTACCTGGTCTCTGTGGTTGAATCAGTGTTTGAAATTCACTGCTCGACTGAGGAACCTTACAGATAATTGTATGTGTGGGGTACAGAGATGAGGTACTCATTCAAAAATCAATGTTAACCGATACTATTGCACACGGAGTCCATGCAACTTATTATGTGACTTGTTAAGCACATTTTTCCCCCTGAACTTATTTAGGCTTTCAATAATAAAGGGTTTGGATAATTATTGACATTTCATCTTTTCATTTTTAATTAATTTGAAAAAGATTCTGAAAACATAATTCCACTTTGACGTTTTGAGGTATTGTGTGTAGGTCAGTGACACAACATCTCAATTTAATCCATTTTAAATGCTGTCTGTAACACAACAAAATGTGGAAAAGGTCAAGGGGTGTGAATACCTTCTGAAGGCACTGTACATCATTCATAATGCCCAGTTCATTTTGATCATAATGTTAATTAACAAAGATGAGAAAAAACTGGAATCTAGAGTGGAGCTCTTACAGTATCCAGCAGTGTGTTTTCTGTCCAGTAAGCAACCATGCACAAATGTTTCCTCCATCTCTAGCAGTTTTACACACATCAATCTACAGATCCTTGATCTATTTCATGTTGTTCTTTATCACTCATATTATGCATTTTAATAGTTTAGAATACAAATATTAACGTCATGCTTCAGGAAATATCTTTATGATATTCAGCTGCACCTAAATAACCAAATGATATGCAGAAGCTTACTCAACGTTAAACAATCATCATCTAGAGTGCATTGCCCCAAAATGCCTCACTTCCACACCACTGTATCCATCATGCTGTGTTGAATTAACTCCAGCAAAGGCTGCAATTGTTAATGTGAAAATCCACTCAAAAAACGATCTTTCAGTATTGTTTTATTAGTCCAACCGTTGTCCCAAATTGTGTTGCATGTCAGCAGTCAAGTTTAAGATATTGGACTTTCAAGAAGCAAAGAGTCACTGGCCACATCGTCATGATGATGCAAAATTAATCATATGCTGACATGCAAAACATTTTGGGACTGTATTAACAGTGGACTAATGAGAAGAAAAAACACCGGAATAAGTTTTTGAGTCAATTGTCCCTTTAATAAAAGCCCATATAAACATGCAGTCGTAGTCAGGAGTACTTCATCAATCAATTCCTCACTGTAACTGAGTATTTCCAGGCTCCCTCAGCTGCCTCTGTGGAGAGACAAGTAAATTGTGCTGTGCTTGACAATGCTCATGAAATGGTTAGCTGGATTTCCAATCGATCACCAAGATTACCCAGCTGTTACACTGTCACCAGAAGAACAGAACAGGCTGTTTTTCACAGCTCCTGGGTACTATGCTTTAGTTTCAACATATTCCCATCATATCATGTAAAAATAACATAAAACAAATATGGATGTGTTATAATTGCTTTTATTGATCAAAATGTGAAATGCGTTGCTTGTTTGTGTGAGTGCATGTGTGCATGTGGGTGTGTGGGCATGCTTCCTCCATCTCTAGCAGTCAGACCATCAGACATTGATTTTTTGATTACGAATGAAGCCACATGATCTGCTGAGTGTACAGGGTTGTGGTCATGATCAGTAGACATGGATAATTATGACTGTGACTATACATGTACTGTTAGTGTAAGACACGTTATTTAGAGACAGTGACCTTAGTGTTCCTTAGGCAATCAGCTGACACTTTGATGACGCTTCCTGTTTGGTGCGTCATTCAGAAACGCTTGTCCCACATTTTTCATATTTGTCATAAAGTGACTAAATTACACATAAAACTAAAGTGGGGTGGCAGGGTAGCCTAGTGGTTAGAGCGTTGGACTATTAACTGAAAGGTTGCAAGTTCAAAGCCCCAAGCTGACAAGGTACAAATCTGTCGTTCTGCCCCTGAACAGGCAGTTAACCCACTGTTCCTAGGCTGTCATTGAAAATAAGAATTTGTTCTTAACTGACTTGCCTAGTAAAATAAAGGTTAAAAAAAAAAAATCATCTTCAAGAGAACTCTCAGATATGTTCCTATTGTATTGCAGATTTCACATATTCTTAACGGCCTTTAAAATGATCAATTTCCAGTTTTATCTTCTTGTCTTTGTTTCCAATCTGGTGTAAATTGGCTGATTTGCTTTGTGTGTTTGTGAATAGTCTCATCAGTAAACAGTTGTTGTGTTTAGCCGCTTGGCTCCAATGAGAGTGGCTCTTCGTTATATCCCACAGCTTGTTGTTTGTGTCATTTGCATTCAACTGCTTCCCTCCTCCAGGAGAAATAACCTGGCTTGGCTGTGAATGGGAAAACAATGTGAGGCTCGCACATCACTGTCAGTATCACCTATATGATGGAGGGTTTTATGACAAAACCAGTGAGAGTCTTTCAAAGTCCAACAGGGCATAGGGAAATCCATAAGCACCACAGTGGAATAGTTGTGGGCAGGCAAGTTTTCTGTCTGGAAGTTTTCAGCAACACCATCACTGACATACTCCCTAGTTTTATGAGTCTCTGCACGTCCTACTTTTTCATTATCAAGCACACTGCGTTTGGAGCTTGATTTGAACATTCCCCACCAGCAACAGCCTGTCCCCCTGAGCCTAGAATAGTATGAGTTTCTCCCCCACTGGAATTTGAATATCTGATGTAATAATACCCTTACTGGGTTTTTATAATGGTCCGATTTCCTCAGAGAGTCTCATATAAATAACTATTTTGTCAAGTGGCTTAACACGTTCATGCTTCTGTATGGTGTTATACAAGCAGACTAAATAATCAAATAGTCTTCGGGCTTCCCTAGCTGTGGTATAAAGTGTAGCCTTGAGGTCAGCTTTCTTGCAGATACAAACCAGAAATGCATGTGTTGGACAGTGCATGTTATCACCAATATTGGTCTATCTGGCGCCACAGAAGTCAGAGGGTATGTTTGCACCTTAAATTACACTGGCTATCTCCATAGGACCAGACCAGTGAAATAGAATATCATGTCCCAATTATGTCATGAGATATACTTACAGTCCACAGTATGTCATCGATTTCTGACCTCATCAAGACAGCTACTAACGTGCTCTCATACATTCTGTGCATGCTAGTAACTATAAGGGAAGTTAAATACAGATCAACTTGACAAGCATTGCAATATTCCAATTAGATGTGCAACAAGGTGGGTTTGACTGTTGAAAACAATACAAATATACATCAGAATGTGTAAGTGATTCCAGAGACAATCATGCAATCAACTATTAAACAGTTATTTCAGAGCTGACTTTCTTTATAAAAAGGCAACATGTTTAAAACATATTGTGTAAAACATGTTAGTGTAGTCTAACTACTACAGATAAGCTTTAGAGAGCTCAATCCACTGGTTTTCCAATGACTTCCTCAAACACCATACCACCATCTGTTTTATTTAATGAGTACTGAATGAAATGCCTATAATGCTTGATATAAGTGCATTTATTCTCTTACATCATCAACAATGGCCCCAACACACCCATTGGAGAAAGGATCAGATTTGGACCACGTTTCACAGATGTTGATTGTATGTTCACAGCGAAAACTAATCAAGTGAGGTGTGTAGTTTTCCTGCTCATTATGAGAGTGAAGCATTAATCCTCCCCCATCACAGTGAGCTCCATTAGTGTTGAGAAGTAAACATAATTGCTGGGTTTGTTTCAAGCCTTTACCCCTTTACTAGACACTAGTAATCACCAGTGTCTAGGTATTAATACTACTTAACAGCTCTAGACATCTGAGTCATTTAACAGAGACTCATATCCAGAGCAACATACATTTTCATACTTTCTTTCATATTAGTCCACGATGGGAATACAACCCTGAACCCGGGCGTTGCAAGCACCATGCTCTACCAATTGAGCCACACAGGATATTCCTGGGTCATGCAGGCTTTTTATCCAGACCGCTGTAACACACCTGATTAAGCTTATCAAGATCTTAATGAGCAGCTGATTAGTAAAACCAGGTATGTTAGATAAAGCAGGGCTTGAGCAAAATCCTGCATACCCAGTAGCTCTTCAGGAGACTCTTCAGGGGGAGACTCTTCTGGTTGGCCACCCCTAACCATCATAATGTATAGTCGTTGTCGTCAGCTTCATTGTGGATACTGTGCCACTTGCCCATCCATCTACAGTCAGAAGTTTACATACACCTTAGCCAAATACATTTAAACTCATTTAAACTACATTTAAATACATTGAAACTGACCCACTTTATCTTAAGAATGTGAAATGTCAGAATAATAGTAGAGAGAATGATTTATTTCAGCTTTTATTTCTTTCATCACATTCCCAGTGGGTCAGAAGATTACATACACTCAATTAGTATTTGGTAGCATTGCCTTTACATTTTTTTAACTTGGGTCAAATGTTTCAGGTAGCCTTCCACAAGCTTTTCACAATAAGTTTGGTGAATTTTGGCCCATTCCTCCTGACAGAGCTGGTGTAACTGAGTCAGGTGTGTAAGCCTCCTTGCTCACACACGCTGTTTCAGTTCTGCCCACACATTTTCTATAGGATTGAGGTCAGGGCTTTGTGATGGCCACTCCAATACCTTGACTTTGTTGTCCTTAAGCCATTTTGCCACAACTTTGGAAGTATGCTTGGGGTCATTGTCCATTTCGAAGACCCATTTGCGACCTAGCTTAAACTTCCTCACTGATGTCTTGAGATGTGGCTTCAATATATCCACATAATTTTCCTTCCTCATTGATGCCATCTATTTTGTGAAGTGCACCAGTCCCTCCTGCAACAAAGCACCCCCACAACATGATGCTGCCACCCCTGTTCTTCACGGTTGGGATGGTGTTCTTCGGTTTGCAAGCCTCCCCCTTTTCCCTACAAACATAACGATGGTCATTATGGCCAAACAGTTATGTTTCATCAGACCAGAGGACATTTCACCAAAAAGTACGATCTTTTGTCCCCATGTGCAGTTGCAAACCGTAGTCTGGCTTCTTTTATGGCGGTTTTGGATCAGTGGCTTCTTCCTTGCTGAGCTGAGTGAACTTTCAGGTTATGTCGATATAGGACTCGTTTTACTGTGGATATAGATACGTTTGTACCTGTTTCCTCCAGCATCTTCACAAGGTCCTTTGCTGTTGTTCTGGGATTGATTTGCACTTTTCGCACAAAAGTACGTTCATCTCGAGGAGACAGAACACATTTTCCAATGATGTCAAGCAAAGAGGCACTGAGTTTGAAGGTAGGCCTTGAAATACATCCACAGGTACACCTCCAATTGACTCAAATGATGTCAATTAGCCTATCAGAAGCTTCTAAAGCCATTACATAATTTTCTGGAATTTTCCAAGCTGTTTAAAGGCACATTCAACTTAGTGTATGTAAACTTCTGACCCACTGGAATTGTGATCCAGTGAATTATAAGTGAAATAATCTGTCTGTAAACAATTGTTGGAAAAATGACTTGTGTCATGCACAACGTAGATGTCCTAAACGACTTGCCAAAACTATAGTTTGTTAACAAGACATTTTTGGAGTGGTTGAAAAACGAGTTTTAATGACTCCAACCTAAGTGTAACTTCGGACTTCAACTGTATATACTGTGAGCGGCAAAAGTATTGGACAGTGACTTATTTTTTGTTGTTTTGGCTCTGCACTCCAGCATTTTGGATTTGAAATTATACAATGACTTTGAGGTTAAAGTGCAGCCTGTCAGCTTTATTTTGAGAGTATTTTCATCCATCTCAGGGAACAGTTAGAAATTATAATTCTATACTATTCTACTGTATCTTAGTCACTTAATAATATTTACTTATCTTGCATTACTCATCTTATTTATGTATACTGTATTCTATACTATTCTACGGTATCTTAGTCACTTAATGTTTACATATCTGGCATTACTCATCTCATATGTATATACTGTATTCTATACTATCCTACTGTATCTTAGTCCATTCCGCTCTCACATCGCTAGTCCATATGTATTTAGTCTTAATTCATTCCTACTTAGATTTGTGTGTATTGGGTAAATGTGTAATTTGTTAGATATTACTTATTAGATAACACAGCACTGTCGGAGCTAGAAGCACAAGCATGTTGCTACACCTGCAATAACACCTGTTAATCATGTGTATGTGACCAATACAATTTGATTTGATTTGAAATTACAGCACTATTTGTACATAGTCCCCCCATTTTAGGGGACCAGAATAATTGGGACAAATTCACTTATATGTGCATTAATGTAGTTAAAAGTTTAGTATTTGGTCCCGTATTCCTATCACGCAATGATTACACCAAGCTTATGACTCTACCAACTTTTTGGATGCATTTTCTGTTTGTTTTGGTTGTGTTTCAGATTATTTAGTGCATAAAATGTGGTGAGTAGTTGACTCAAAGAGAGAGAAAGACAATAGTTGAACAGTTTTGAACAAATTCATTTCTTCAAAAATGGAGGAGCAAGAGAGAGAGAGAGAGAGAGAGCTAGCTATATTTTGTCTTTTTTTCACTTTCACATGTAGCAAATGCAGCTAGCTAGTTTAGCCTTTTCAAACACCCGGCTCAAACAGGGGAATACTATGTTAGCTAGCTGGCTATGACTATCAACACTGGAACTCTTCCAAGTCAAGGTAAGCTTTTGGTTTTACACATTTATTGCCACCGGGGCCCGCCTGGACACAGACAGCTGATGTGTTGTCCATTGAAGTCCACAAGTGAAGGGAAAAAGTGGGAGAAGGAGAGAGCGGAGATGTGAGAAGAATACAACAAGATATTTTTTATGTTGGGGTGTATTAATTCAGCCGATTCTGTTGACAAATGTTTCTTGAGCGGAAGCAAACAGAATGAAACGGGGATAAACATACCTGAATTTGTCCAATAGAAACTCTTGTTTGCAACTGCTGGACTAATGATTACACCCTAGATCAGCCAGATGCAGGCAAGAGTGTGCAAGGTGGTATTGAATGTGTCACTGTCTGTTCATGTGTCACTGTCTGTTACCTCAAATATTTATCTCGACCTGTGTGCACCTATTTTGTAAACTTTTATTTATAGGCTAGGTTGTAGCAACTTCATGATGGATATAAGGAAAATTTGAGTATCATGTAGTAGCCTAAACTTATCAATGTTACATTGAACTGGGTGAATGGAATATGAATGACAGTCATCCAATACGCTGTAATAGAAATAAGGCCATGCTTGTAAAAAAAAATATCCTCCTCCCTCATCTTAAAAGGTACCGACAGCCACTTGTATATACAGTATACAGACCAACCCTAATCTACGCTGGTATTTGTTTTATAGCAGTCATGTTTGAATTATTTCAAACTGTAGTTTTCAGATGGCACTTGTTTTGTAGTTATTACCAACTGGGAATGAAAGTCAAAGGATATTTTGTACATTCTTGCCAAAATCAAAAGACACAAACATTGACAAACATATTAATGAAATGTCTCTTTGCTTTTACATGAATACATTTGAAGTTATGCACGCTTGTTAATAAGTGTACAAAAGGCTTTAAGTGAAGGTTCCTGCAGCTGCGTCTCTGTATTCTCATTATCTGCAATATTTTTCCTGTCACATGATTTCACTTGAGCCCGTCGTTCAGGCCACTAATCTCTTGAAAATGAGACTTCTATCTTCAGGAAGTATGTGCAGCTAAATAGAGGCAAAAAGGGAGTATTTTCACCCAGCGTGTTATGTAAATGTCTTAAGAAAACAAGGACATCTGCTGTTTACGAATAAACATCTTCTCAGTATGATATAACCACATTAATGGACAATTTAAATTCTACATGCTTTTTGTCAGTTGTTGAACTAAATTCGCTTTATTAAAATACTAACTGCAATAGATGTGTTTACTCAAACACTGCATGGGTTTAAGTGATTATTAAAATGATTCATAGAGCTCAATGTGTTTCATTGGGGTAAATTACCCCCACTCTTAGACAGCTTCAGCTTAGGTGTCCACACTGTTCTGGTTAGACGATTGGCACACACTATCAATGGTTAACTGTCTAACTGTCTAACGGCATAACTGCTTTCCAAAATACTAAAATAACATTTACAACCCATCATTTAATCCATGCGGCTAGCTCTCATATTAAACACTGGTTGATAACTTAAAGATTCCATAATTTGAATACTTTCAGTACTGTAGTAGTCAGCATTGCAGTATTGCTTAATTTGTGTGAGCATTACTGTTATTAATGTGTTACACATGTACTGTTGTTTCCACGGGATCCTTGTCTATTTCCTTATTACCTGTGTAAGTAAGAGTGCTGGTAAGGCAGGGAAGCAAGTTTTCTGTCTGGATGCCATGTCTGTTATGTGTGCTATGCTTATAGCTCTCGTAGCCTGAAGGAAGTTTACCTTTTTCATAAGCCGTTAATGATTTATTAAGAAGCCCTGACACAGAGCGCCATGCACGGAGAGCGAACAAACCAACAGCATCTCTCTCAAGGTGACTTACCACAGAGTGTCAGACTCAGCAGGCTGTACATCTGGTAAATTGGGAAGAACAAGGGAGAAAACAAGGAGAGTGTTTGCTTGATATAATGTCTCATCCCCTCAATAGCTGTTTTAGTGCAGTATCGCTGAACTAAGGAAAATCTGTTTTCATTATAGAAGAGACATACATACTCATCTTTGTGTGTGTATGATTATGAATGTCCTCTATACCATAATGCATTCTTCGTACAACTATGTTGATATGTTTCTCATCTGGGGAGGCATATCTATGGTTTTATTCCCTTGTACTCTACTATCTCTTCACATCAAAACATGTCAATTGGTTCAAATCACCTTTCAGTACACATTATAGCTATATCCATAAAGTGTTCATTATGACATTTCCCTATATATCTCTTCTCTGTACACATCAATCATGTCGCTCTCGCTGATGGTGATTCTTTGATCCACCTCTACGCAGACGACACCATTCTGTATACCTCTGGCCCTTCTTTGGACACTGTGTTAACTAACCTCCAGACGAGCTTCAATGCCATTACAACTCTCCTTCCGTGGCCTCCAACTGCTCTTAAATGCAAGTAAAACTAAATGCATGCTCTTCAACCGATCGCTGCCTGCACCCACCCGCCCGACTAGCATCCCTACTCTGGAAGGTTCTGACTTATAATATGTGGACAACTACAAATACCTAGGTGTCTGGTTAGACTGTAAACTCTCCTTCCAGACTCACATTAAACATATCGAATCCAAAATTAAATCTAGAATCGGCTTCCTATTTCGAAACAAAGCATCCTTCATTCATGCTGCCAAACATACCCCCGTAAAACTGACCATCCTACCAATCCTCGACTTCGGCGATGTCATTTACAAAATAGCCTTGAACGCTCTACTCAACAAATTGGATGTAGTCTATCACAGTGCCATCCGTTTTGTCACCAAAGCCCCATATACTACCCACCACTGCGACCTGTATGCTCTTGTTGACTGGCCCTCGCTTCATACTCGTCGCCAAACCCACTGGCTCCAGGTCATCTACAACTCTCTACTAGGTACAGCCCCACCTTATCTCAGCTCACTGGTCACCATAGCAGCACCCACCCCTAGCACGCGCTCCAGCAGGCATATCTCACTGGTCGCCCCCAAAGCCAATTCTTCCTTTGGCCGCCTCTCCTTCCAGTTCTCTGCTGCCAATGACTTGAATGAACTGCAAAAATCTCTAAAGCTGGAGACTCTTACCTCCCTCACTAGCTTTAAGCACCAGCTGTCGGAGCAGCTCATCTGTAAATAGCCCATCCAATCTACTTCATCCCCATACTGTATTTATTTATTAATCTTGCTCCTTTGCACCCCAGTATCTCTACTTGCACATTCATCTTCTGCACATCCTACCATTCCAGTGTTTAATTGCTATATTGTAATTACTTTGCCACCATGGCCTATTTATTGCCTTATACCTCTCTTATCCTACCTCATTTGCACATGGTGTACAGTGCCTTGCGAAAGTATTCGGCCCCCTTGAACTTTGCGACCTTTTGCCACATTTCAGGCTTCAAACATAAAGATATAAAACTGTATTTTTCTGTAAAGAATCAACAACAAGTGGGACACAATCACAAATCTTTTTGTATCCAAATCCGGCTTTAAACTTCTTCACAACAGTATCTCGGACCTGCCTGGTGTGTTCCTTGTTCTTCATGATGCTCTCTGCGCTTTTAACGGACCTCTGAGACTATCACAGTGCAGGTGCATTTATACGGAGACTTGATTACACACAGGTGGATTGTATTTATCATCATTAGTCATTTAGGTCAACATTGGATCATTCAGAGATCCTCACTGAACTTCTGGAGAGAGTTTACTGCACTGAAAGTAAAGGGGATGAATAATTTTGCATGCCCAATTTTTCAGTTTTTGATTTGTTAAAAAAGTTTGAAATATCCAATAAATGTTGTTCCACTTCATGATTGTGTCCCACTTGTTGTTGATTCTTCACAAAAAAATACAGTTTTATATCTTTATGTTTGAAGCCTGAAATGTGGCAAAAGGTCGCAAAGTTCAAGGGGGCCGAATACTTTCGCAAGGCACTGTATATAGATTTTTCTACTGTATTATTGATTGTATGTTTGTTTATTCCATGTGTGTAACTGTGTAGCTGTATGTGTCAAACTGCTTTGCTTTATCTTGACCAGGTCGCAGTTGTAAATGAGAACCAGCCTACCTGGTTAAATAAAGGTGAGATAAATAAATAAATATGATACACTCATCGGATTGAGTTGTGTCAATAAAAGTACTAGTAAAAGCTGTGAAACTACCACCATTGTGGAGACATCTTCAGTTGTGAGTTTTCATCCCAATATTCCACTTGATATGCATCATAGAAGACTAAAATATAACACAACTGTTTGAAATAAAAACACTGGAGTGTCTGCGATTATTTTTGGAAAAGGTTTATTAATTCTGAAATTCTGAAAAAGATGAATAACATTCCACCCATGAGGCCACTAGAGGTGCGATTTGGCCATTTGATTGCAGGAAAAGTGTCTTCTGCAAAGATGTCTTCTGCTAAGTCTTCCACAGTAATCACACTGTTACACACTCACTCCCAACAGCATCATACCCCATTGAGACCCCTGTTAGCCATATTGCATCCAGACAGAACCCTGGATGTGATATAGGATGGGATGCTGATGCATATCATGTAGAATCTAAGGTGTGATAACACTACTACCCAGTTGTTGTTTCAGAGAGTCATTCATGTATCTGAGGCCACAGAAGAGGGTGTATTAACAAAGATAAAATGTGGCTAGATATCGTTCAGGAAATAAATGTCACTTAACAATGAGTAGGCAATACCTGACACAGTATTGCCATCATACCAGTCTACCACTATCTGCTTAATTGCTATTTAACTAGGTAGGCTACATTGAGATTCTCTACAAGAATGACCTCACAAGGAAGCTGATAGATGTAATCTTTTTTGGTCTAAACTCACAAGAATTTTCTGTTAATTCCCCTCATTGGCAAAGGACGCTTCCACTGTGGTGTGAAGAATGGCAATATTTACGCAACTGTCCAATAACCTTTTTATAGCCCAACAATGGCACAACATTGGAATGCTGAGTCATTCTCTCCACATCGTTATTTGGAATAATAAAAGAAATGTCTTAAAAAAGACTTGAGGTTAGTACACAGCTCAAGTTCATTTAGCATAGTGTTCTTTTCATAAAAGATCAGAAGGTTAGCTGGTGAGATCAATACCTCTGCCAGGGAGCTATGGATCAGCAGTCTGTTAGTTCAACAGACCTGTATCCTCCATACTCTACCTACTGAACAATATATTTACCATACAGAGTAACTGTGGAGTACACAGCACTCAATGACATTGTACATTGTAGTCTTCATCATAGTATACATTGTAGCTCTTCTCCACTAAAAACATATTCACGTGCAAAATATTTACACATGATAGTGTAAAAAGCTGTGACAGAACAGGAAATGTTTGCTCTACTGGAGTGGGACTTCAAACAAACACCTTCAGAGACCAAAGAGGTCATGGAGTTTTTCCTAATCCGAGCCTTGACCTATTGTTCAATGTTGCCAGTATATGGTGGTTTTAGCTGTTTGGACCATGGGATTGATCTGAAGTTGTTAGGCACTTGTGTGTAATGACCACTACACCTGTTAATGACAAACACTCACAGGAACATAGTCAACCACACTTTTCAGGTAGTCTTCATAAGGCATCTTTTCAGAGCCATGAGAGAGCCAGAGAGCCAGAGCCACTCAATGTCATTTGCTGGTTCTATATAATCTGCTAACATGTTGGTAGGGGTAAATTACTTATCTTCATGGCACAAGTGGAAGCAGTGCAGTACAGTCTGGATACCATGCCTCAACTCACATGGCCTGATATAACAGAGCCAAGGACACCTAATAGATTATGAAGATAACACAAAATATTGACAAATACTTTCTTGTGTATTTGGCTTTGAAATGTCTACAGCCCCTAATGTTTTGCTCATTAGTGTGTTTCAGAGTTACTCCACAGTTATTCAAGCAAGGCCAAGCTAATGGTGTAAACCTAATGTGCCTCAGGACAGCTATCCGAATCGGCTGCGGTACTACTTCAGATTTAATACAAAAACATGAACTGTGTGTGTTAAATTCAAAGAATACAATCTGCTGTTATTTTCATTGAACCCTATGCAATGGGTAAACATAAGCTAAAGGAAGTATGTAGTAGTTCCTCAGATGTCAGCTTTTAAACAGATAAAATGTCTCAATATAAAGTCTTAATGTGATTGAGTGTATGGTTTATAATAGCATAGAACATGAATAATCAAACCGTGTTTGTTTAATGTTCTATGGCCCATGAGGTCTCTAAAACGCTCTGAGAATGTTATTATTATTTTTTTTATACCAGTATGCAAGTATGACCTTCAGAATAATTTGGGTTGTAACTTCCTGTCTGCCATGTTGCCATGGTAACTACTCCTCTGCGTCTAATACAGATGATGTAAAGTGAAGTGTAAAACACTCCGGCCTGAGAGGTGGATGCTTTTAGTGCTGTCAGAGCCGACTACTGCAAGAGTCAGGATGTACGTAGCAATACTGGCAAACTTTCACATATTATCTAGGAACCCAAAGTTTATTTGAGGGGAGGTTTAAACGTGCTTAAAAAATGTCAAATAAAATTGAAGTCGTGCCCATAATGTCTACTTTGAGTTTCAACACAATAATTTTTACCTGGTTATTGTAATGTTTATTTTCCCTTTATTTAACCAGGCAAGTCAGTTATGAACAAATTCTTATTTTCAATGACGGCCTAGGAACAGTGGTTTAACTGCCTGTTCAGGGGAAGAACGACATATTTGTACCTTGTCAGCTTGGGGATTTGAACTTGCAACCTTCTAGATACTAGTCCAACTCTCTACCCACTAGGCTACCGTGCCGCCCCAATGTCATTCATTTAAGTTTGGTACAGCCTCATACAGAAAAATCTTGAGTTATTTCTCACAAATTATTTTACATATAGTCCAAATTATAAATTGTTATGAAATAGAAACGTCAGCACAGGCTTTCACTAACAGGCTTTACATGAAAACCATTAGCCTACTTGAACATTACAATGTCGTTTTATTAGCAAAACTTTGTTTTCTCACTTGTGTGAGAGAAAAAAAGCTAGAATTTCAGTGAAATGTTGGGATGTGAGTTAGCGGTGTTACATTTCTGTCAGATATGTGCATTGTGATCCATAATCAATTTATATCTGTAATGCAAATTGTTAATCTAATGAATATGTTTCGCTCACTCATGCTCTTTGTGCGTACTCATTTCGACATTGACCCAAGGATCGCGGCCCTGCCGGTCTAAAAATTATCTCAGCTCGCTGGTCACCATAGCATCTCCCACCTGTAGCACACGCTCCAGCAGGTATATCTCTCTAGTCACCCCCAAAACCAATTCTTTCTTTGGCCGCCTCTCCTTCCAGTTCTCTGCTGCCAATGACTGGAACGAACTACAAAAATCTCTGAAACTGGAAACACATCTCCCTCACTAGCTTTAAGCACCAACTGTCAGAGCAGCTCACAGATTACTGCACCTGTACATAGCCCACCTATAATTTAGCCCAAACAACTAACTCTTTCCCTACTGTATTTCATTAATTAATTAATTTTGCTCCTTTGCATTATTCCATTATTTTTATTTCTACTTTGCACATTCTTTCATTGCAAATCTACCATTCCAGTGTTTTACTTGCTATATTGTATTTACTTTGCCACCATGGCCTTTTTTGCGTTTACCTCCCTTATCTCACCTCATTTGCTCACATCGTATATAGACTTGTTTATACTGTATTATTGACTGTATGTTTGTTTGTTTTACTCCATGTGTTACTCTGTTTCGTTGTATGTGTCGAACTGCTTTGCTTTATCCTGGCCAGGTCGCAATTGTAAATGAGAACTTGTTCTCAACTTGCCTACCTGGTTAAATAAAGGTGAAATAAATAAATAAATGTTTTTTAAATGAAGCTCTTTTCACTTGCGAAATGTAACTTCATACACGTTTATCCCCAACATGGTGCCAAAACAAACACCTACAGGCAAACAGTGGTTGTTAAAGTCTATTTTGGAAGCACAATGAACCTGAATCCTGAGTTTCATTAACTGTGGAATCAGCAGATCATGCAACATATGAGGATATAGACATTCTTTGCTGGTTTAATTATGATACAGTACCTGTGTATCAGTAGTAACTGTGATTATTAACAATGTTGTTGTTACATGGTACTTCAGTAATTGCTTTGTAATTGCATAGTAATGGAGTAGAGTGTTTTTGTTACATTAGTGGAATAAGGAATAGCCCCTATTCCGTAATTTGATGGTATGACTTCAGTTCAGTTTCTGCCTCGAATTAGCCATTTTGGAGGTTTTTCTTGGTAAGCCCTTCTCATAACTTGATGGTGTAACTGGGAGTGAAAAAAAGTTGGAGGATTTTAATTTAGTATTCAATTTTAAAACAATTCATATGTAAATGTAAGTATATTAATAAAACAGTAATCCTTAAGAAACTCTCCTCCGGTAGGCTACAACCAATCATTGTCATTCTATACATGGTGTAGTGTACAGCAGTGTATCCATGACCAGTTCATATACTATCATACCATGGAACAGATTGCAAAGTGTTTAATGTCATATATCAAAAGTGTTTTATTGCAGTAACAGATTTATTCTGTGTTTTATTTTTTACTCTAGGCTCTTCATCCATCACATCAGAGTATAAGGTTGCAGTTATTGTCTTGATGGTCTTATTCAATATGCCATACGTATCACAGAATCTCGATGACAGAATTATTTTATTGTTCTTTCTACAGATAATTATTTTCTTAGAACTCGGGAAATGGCCAATGTCAAGAGAGTATTCACATCTGACAGGAGTCATTTGATAGACATATTTCAGTAGGGTTTTCCTCATGTATTAGTAGGTTAAATGTTAAACAGGTATGTCATATTCAATTTGCCCCATTCCATGGAAATATACTCCATTTACATAACTTCAATGAAAAGCTGGTGATCCATTTTAAGTATGCAGTTTAATGAGTTTCATTGAAATAAATGGTTGGAAGAAGGGATACTTTTATGAGATGCATTTATTAATATCAAGTGACCAGAAAGTTGAATGTACTTATCTCTCACGTGCCCTGAGTCTCTCTCTTGTATGCAGTCTTACCGCTATCATACTCTACCCTCAATTAAAATCATACTGCACATCCTCTATATTCTTGCCTTGACAATTGCTATCTTGAGGATAATCTCTATAGCACAATTAATTGATCGTCAAGTACTGGTAGTACTAACCAGTGTTGGGAAAGCTGCTCTGAAAAAATAGTTACCAAGCTACCAATTACTTCACACTGGAAGAAGATAAGCTACACTAAAGCTACAGTTACTAAAGTTAATTTGAAAAAAAGTTCACTGCATCCAAACTACTTTGTGAAAAATGATCATATATAAATCTGAAATGTCATAGACTACAAATTGCAAGGCACAAAATCACTTTGGGCCAATTATGTTAACAGAATGTGTCATTTAGCCGATTATACACAACAAAACGTGAGAATTAGGCAGAGTTGATGCTGAAAAAGAAAGGAGATTATTGCCTACTTCACACATATTTTATTTTTGCAAAAAAAGTAGTGCGTAGTTCCAGTAGTTAGCTACACCACTACATGGCTAAAAAGTAAAAAACTACTGAAAACACTACCTAGATTAGAATTTAGTTCAACTAAACCACCAAGCTACTGCAAAATGTAGTTAAATTATTAATTGAACAATATGTAGTTCACTACTCTCAACACTGGTACTAACATATTTAATAACAGTCTGTTCTATGTTATATGTATATCTTGAATATATCCATATTTGTCCTCTCATGTAACCAAACCAAACCAGCGTATCCCTGCTTGAGCAATAGCATACTGTTAATCAGTAACACATAGGATATTTGGTTGTGACAGCTAACAGTTCAAGCTAATGATATTTGTCAAAAAATATATGACACCCCCTGTTTGTCACCCAGTACAGCAAGTTTTCTGGGGACCAGTTGGAGCAGGGAAATAATGATTACTCATGAATCCAAATGGAGTGATTGTCACGACTTCCGCCGAAGTTGGCTCTCCTGCCCGGCGGTCGTCGTCACCGTCCTATTAGCCACTACCGATCCCTTTTTCGTGTATCTGTTGGTTTTGTCTAATTGGTTTCACCTGTGTGTTGTTTAGTTAATTAGTGTCTGTATTTAATGTAGGTTGTCCCGCCCTTGTTTTGTGCGGGATTGTTTATGTTGTCTTTCATTTTGTCTGTCGGTGTTTTGTGTTTCCTATTCTCCGGTTAGTCTTTATCCTGTGTTGGATAATTTTCACCCTGTGTGTATTTGGGTTGAACGTTGTTTATTTTGTTCACTGGAGAATAAACTTTATATCGCTATCTGCTCTCTCCGCCTAATTCCACCCACCTTGACTAGACGTGACAGAATCCCGCACCACCCATGGAATCAGCAGGAGCAGCAGCGACTCCTCTCTCATCGATGGAAGAGAGGGTCCTCCATCATACCAGCGTGCTTCACCAGATTGGTTCTGCTATGGACCAAATGATGGAGAGAATGGATCGATGGGAGAGGAGTAGCCTCCCCACCTCATCTCTACCAACCCCTTCTCCATCACCTCCTGTTTCTGCGACCACATCTGGCTCTGGGGCTCTTCGGCTGACACTCCCACTCCCACCTGGCTACCGTGCGTCCTGCTCCCTCTGGAGAGGAGAGCGTGTGCGCCCTCGTCTCCTGCTTGACTGGGCGAGCCCTCGAATGGGCCAACGCAGTATGGAATGGTCCGGACTCGGCTAAGGATAATTACCCAGAGTTCACCCGCCGATTCCGAGCCGTCGAGCGGCGGGTGAACGGCTGTTCCACCTGCGTCAGGAGACGAGGAGCGTACAGGATTTTTCCCTTGAGTTTAGGACTTTGGCAGCAGGAGCAGGATGGAACGACAGGGCCTTGATTGATCATTTTAGACGTAGTCTCAGGGAGGACGTCCGCAGGGAGCTGGCATGTCGGGACACCACATTCACACTGGATGGACTTATCGATCTGGCTATCCGTCTCGACAACCTGCTGGCTGCTCGCGGGCGTTCGGATCAGGTCCTGTCATTTCCGATCCCCAGCCCCCCTGTTCCTATCCCTATGGAATTAGGAGGTACGGCTTCAAGGGGGACCGGAGGAGGAGTGTCCTTCTGCACCAGTTGTGGTCGACGAGGGCACACGTCCGACCGGTGCTGGAGGAACTCGTCTAGGAGTCGGGAGGACAGGCGGAACACTGCTCGATCACCCCAGGTGAGTAAGCACCAAACTCATTCAGAGCTTCCTGTCGGTCATGTGTTTGTATTGATTTCTTTCCCTGGTTTTTCCCCATCTCTACAGCTTAAGGCGCTAGTCGATTCAGGCGCAGCTGGGAATTTTATGGATCGTGGGCTTGCGTTAAGGCTAGGGATTCCCCTGGTGTCGTTAGATCGACCTTTCCCCGTGCACTCCTTAGATAGCCGACCATTAGGGTCAGGAGTAATTAGGGAGGCTACGGTGCTGCTGGACATGGTAACAGATTAGCCTGTTCCTTATAGATTTACCTGCGTTTCCAGTGGTGTTGGGGGTTCCCTGGTTAGCTCAACACAACCCGGTGATTTTCTGGCGACAGGGGGCTCTTAAGGGGTGGTCAGAGGAGTGTTCAGGTAGGTGTATAGGAGTTGCCGTTGGTGCGACTACGGTGGAGAGTCCAGACCAAGTTTCCACCGTGCGCATTCCCTCTGAATATGCCGATTTGGCTATCGCCTTCAGTAAAGGGAAGGCGACCCAATTACCACCTCATCGTCGAGAGGACTGTGCGATAAACCTTCTGGAAAACGCTGCACTTCCTAGGAGTCACGTGTATCCATTGTCCCAGGAGGAGACAGTTGCGATGGAAACATATGTTTCTGAATCGCTGGGACAGGGGTACATTCAGCCCTCCATATCACCCGTCTCCTCAAGCTTCTTTTTTGTGAAGAAGAAGGATGGAGGTCTGCGTCTGTGTATTGATTATAGAGGTCTAAATTCCATCACAGTGGGGTTTAGTTACCCACTACCTCTCATCGCTATGGCAATGGAATCATTTCACGGGGCGCGTTTCTTCACAAAACTGGACCTGAGGAGCGTGTATAATCTGGTACGTATCCGGGGAGGAGATGAGTGGAAAACCGCATTTAGTACTACTTCTGGTCATTATGAGTACTGCGTCATGCCATACGGTTTGAAGAATGCTCCAGCCGTTTTTCAATCCTTCGTAGATGAGATTCTCCGAGACCTGCTCGGGCAGGGAGTGGTAGTGTACATTGATGACATCTTGATCTATTCTGCCACACTCGCGGAGCATGTGTCTCTGGTGCGTAAGGTACTTGGGCGACTACTGGAGAATGACCTGTATTGCAAGGCGAAGAAATGTGAGTTTTTCAAACAGTCCGTTTCCTTCCTGGGGTATTGTATTTCCACCTCCGGGGTGGTGATGGAGGATGATCGCGTTACAGCCGTGCGTAATTGGCCGACTCCGACCACGGTGAAAGAAGTGCAGCGGTTTTTAGGGTTTGCCAATTACTACCGGAGGTTTATCCGGGGTTTTGGTCAGGTGGCTGCTCCCATCACTTCACTGCTGAAGGGAGGACCGGTGCGCTTGCGCTGGTCAGCAGAGGCGGGCAGAGCTTTCAGTCGTCTGAAGGAGCTGTTCACCAATGCGCCCGTGTTGGCGCATCCGGACCCCTCTTTAGCGTTCATAGGGGAGGTGGATGCGTCCGAGGCTGGGGTTGGAGCCGTGCTGTCCCAACGCTCGGGCGTTCCATCCAAACTCCGCCCGTGTGCTTTCTTTTCGAGCAAGCTCAGCCCAGCGGAGCGAAACTATGATGTGGGGGAGTTGTTAGCTGTAGTCAAGGCTCTGAAGGTGTGGAGACATTGGCTTGAGGGGGCTAAATACCCTTTTCTCATCTGGACTGACCATCGTAATCTCGAGTACATCCGGGCAGCTAAGAGACTAAATCCACGTCAGGCTAGATGGGCCATGTTTTTTACTAGGTTCCAGTTTACCCTTACATATCGGCCAGGCTCCCAAAACACTAAAGCTGACGCACTGTCTCGCCTCTATGATACCGTGGAACGGTCAGTAGAGCCAACTCCCATCATTCCACCGTCATGTCTCGTGGCACCGGTGGTATGGGAGGTGGACGCTGAGATAGAGAGGGCCTCACGGTCAGAGCCGGCTCCTCCTAACTGTCCAGTTGGGACCAAGTACGTGCCGAGGGTGGTCCGGGACAAGCTGATTATCCCTCCTTGGGTCATCCTGGTATCAAGAGGACAGTGCAGAGTCTGAGAGGGAGATACTGGTGGCCCACACTGACTAAAGACGTGAGATTTTATGTCTCCTCCTGCTCAGTGTGTGCTCAGAGCAAGGCTCCTCGGCACCTGCCTAGAGGGAAATTACAACCCCTCCCCGTTCCACAACGGCCGTGGACACATTTATCGGTGGATTTTCTTACCGACCTTCCCCCGTCCCAGGGAAGTACTACGATCCTGGTCGTTGTGGATCGGTTTTCTAAGTCCTGTCGTCTCATTCCGTTGCCCGGTCTTCCTACGGCCCTGCAGACTGCTGAGGCTTTGTTTACCCATGTAAACAGCTTCCGACAGGGCAGGCGGAGAGACAGGTTTCGGGTCACCCTGTGTGTATTTGGGTTGAATGTTGTTTATTTTGTTCACCGGAGAATAAACTTTATATCGCTATCTGCTCTCTGCGCCTGATTCCACCCACCTTGACTAGACGTGACAGTGATGAAGAGCACAATGGATAGTATTAGCAGTGGTAAGAAAACAACATATGAGGCATGGCACAAACATGAGATAGAGTCAGGGTTGGATTTAGGGTTGGGAAATACCACATCCAGACTAGAGTTTGTGACAGGAGCGCCAGTGGGATGTAGTATATGGCAGTTAGTTACAAGGATGAACAAACATAGATGTTCTAGAGAGATGGCTGGCTGGCAATAGAACATGACTTTGATTTGGACTTCAAAGTCATGGTAGATTATGTTCAGAAGGATTGAAGAAAATCTCTGGACATCAAGATGTACTTGTGAAATATGTTTCATTTGATAACAATCAAGGTCATTTTTTAAGTCTGTAGTGAAATTAAAAGGGAGTTAGGAATAGAAACAACATAATGTTGTAGTGTCTTCTAAAAACAGATCAGACTGCCTTGCTGCATTGATTAGCAGATCAGATTGCCTTGCTGCATTGATTAGCAGATCAGACTGCCTTGCTGCATTGATTAGCAGATCAGACTGCCTTGCTGCATTGATTAGCAGATCAGACTGCCTTGCTGCATTGATTAGCAGATCAGACTGCCTTGCTGCATTGATTAGCAGATCAGACTGCCTTGCTGCATTGATTAACAGATCAGACTGCCTTGCTGCATTGATTAACAGATCAGACTGCCTTGCTGCATTGATTAACAGATCAGACTGCCTTGCTGCATTGATTAACAGATCAGACTGCCTTGCTGCATTGATTAACTCAGTGTTGAAGGGACTGTGTCTCATGAAAAACATTAAGTACAGGTTAATAGGCACTAGTCACATTCCTGCCTCTTTGTATTGGTCATTAGATGTCAGGTCCACAGTGGGGGCAGATGTTAAAGAGGGCATGTGTGCTGAAACAGCAGTGACAAGGCTATTCCTTCCTGCCTGCCCGAGAGCTGAAGAGGGATGGCGAGAGGGGCTGGGCGGCTGGCCGGGGCTGAGTGAGCAGCCTGTGTGTGAGTGATTAATGGGATTGTACCAAGAGTTCCAGAGTTAGAGAGAACAGGACCCACGTCACATCACTCGAGATGGCATTAAGATTCACTGGATGCCTGAACAAATTACGCGGGAAAACGGTAAGGCTGGCAGTGAAAATGTGATCACAGTGAGTGACAATGGGGCACTGTGAAGAAGAGAACTGCTCATCCAAAAAGAGAAAATTAGAGAAGGGAACATTGAGAGAGAAAAAAATGCTGAAGTAAAAATACTTTTTTACACTTTCTGTGTTTGCAATTTTAAGTGTGCAATATTGGACATGCCTCTACACAGACAACACTCATATTCTAGAGTGGTTTTAGATAATTTTGCACATACAGTAGCTACTGGATATTCCCAATTTTCCAGAAAGTCAAAGTGTGATCCATGCTATAACACAATCCCTTTGGACAAAGATATATTGTATCCAAGGTTATGAGGTAAAGACACGTGTTCAGACTTGGTAACTGCTCCACAAATACTCCAGAAGTGTGTATGACATACGCCAATAGCTACGAGTGGTCACAAACTCCATAACTTGAAAGTCCTGAGTGCTAAGGTCATTTTAAGGCTTGAATATCCAATCAGCCATTTTAACACAGTGACTCAAAGTTAATATACAAAAAAGAATAATAGTTATTATTATTAATCAACAACAGTAGACAAGTATGTAGTTTCTGATGTCATACTGATCACATGATATGCTATTGACCTACTGAATGAATAGTCAAAACATTTATGGAGATTTCATTTTCTAATTCAAGCATTCAAGTCACTGTCTGTTCATCCAAAGGCTTGAATAATACACTGACACAGTCAGGGAAGAGATACCATTGTCCTAAGATTTGCACCATGCATGTTTGTTGGGGCATCAGCAGATAATTAATGAGGGTCTACAGTATGTTTGATTGACACCTTCTCTTTCATTATTCCAGCAAAAGCAGTTTTTAAATGTGGTGGTGCAAGAGGAAGCAGCTGGATTGCCCATCCCCCATCTCAATGCAGGCTTTGGGAGGAGGCCACATGCTGTTACACAAGCACATTTCTTCCAGAGGAAGATTGCCTCTGCATGGCACTTAAAGGAGAAAACATTTTAGCATGCCCTTAACTACCTCAGCATTAAAATTCCATTGATATGTTGAGTTGGATGCTCCTGGCAGTCACTGGGGTATAAAACTGCCAGGGTTCGGCATTGTTTGTCGTTTCGAAGTAAAGTAACTCCCATGTGGGATTAAGATGAGAGATGACAGACATATAGACATTAGATTAATAATTGTTGCATATTTAATCCCAGCCAGGTCACCTGTGATTCAAGTCAGTATTCAACGTCAATCCATGTCTGAGGAGGATGACGTGGAAACTGGCCACTAGAGGCAACAGTGAGTTCTGTTACCTTCAAGTAAGTTTTGGTTTTGCTAGGCAGCTTGGATTTGAGGGGGAAAAAAACATGTCCCTTTAAACTGAATTTGGAAATTTGTTGTTGCAGCATTATTGATGGAGTACAGATGTAGGATCTTAATTTGATCACCCTGTGCAGGATAACTTTCCTGCAACGTAGGAAATGAAAAACTTGTAGTGTATTTGAGGTTTAAAAAGGCTTCTGAAGTTTGTAATTTCCAAATTTCAGAAATACATTTTTCCTGCTGTAGCAAACTGGCTCAAATTAAGATCCTACGTCTGTAGGCTGTAGTTGGCCCTAGACACTGATCCAAGACCAGCTATGTGTTCTCCCCCCTAATGGTTAAGGTTAGGAAGCTGAACCTAGATACTCTATATGCCCAACAGTAAAATGTCCCTGAAGCGTGACAGACAGGACCAACCATTTACAATGACCTATACGTTTTCATGGTGCCATTGTGACGTTCACTCATGCTGTTATTTAACTGCCATCTATGGGAATGATTCTTTCTTCGCTGTTACTGTTATGTTGTTAAGTGTACCGTGAAGACTTTATCAGTGATGTGAGAATATGATTACACTTGTAATGTTTTCAGAAAAAGGAAAATATCACCATGGACTTTTTTATCTTAGTATTAAAGTAGTAGTATTAAAATGGGCAAACTTCCCCAAATACTATGAATAATGCTATTGAGAAATCCACAACTTCTCTTGTTCCCATCAAATAAGGAAAGAGAGAATGGACTGCTTGCAGCCAAGTCATTTTAGTTAAGATTCACATTTAGGGGATTTCATGACACATGTTGTACAAATGGAAATGTTCTGTCAAAAGAAGGACAGCCACTAACAGCACAAAATGTTCCTCTCATTAAGAAACGTGTGTTGTACGTTGGTTGCACATCTTTACTTATCACCATTCAGTTTCATTATGTAAACTGCACCAACCATAGTATGTTGTACAAAGTGGCAATGACATTTAAATATATTAGGGACTGAACATTATTGCTATTGGGATCTGCATTATCCCATTATCCCAATTTTATTGAGAGGGTCTTTCAGATGAACTCAAATGAAGCACTGCAATGTCTGAGAGACACTCAGATGCTTTTCCCAGGGATGCAAACAGTAGACTTTATGTAAGTCTCTCCAGGGAGCAGTCGGCAAGGAAATGCAAATAACTTGAACAATCCACCTTGACAATCCAGTACAGAACATACTGGTTGCTTCACTAAAGCAGAAGCTTTTCCCGGATGAATAAGGCTGTAATGCGTAAGGTGTTACCTTGCTCTGGGGTTGCCAGCTCTGCTTTAGGCACTATGCCAAACCTGAAGTTGATTATAGATTATGTTGAAATGGAACATGTTGCATGAGCGAGATGGGATATCTCTACTGCATTGTCACAGAGTGACATTAAAGGGAAGGTTCCATATAGAGCTGTGGAGTGTGGTGTAAAGTTGGATTAGATTTGAGGTCCATGATTTGAGGTCCATGATATGAACTTACAAAGAAGTTTACAAAATACAACACAAAAATAACTGAATACTGAAAATCATACCATTAGTCCCCCAAATATTTAGACTCTTCAGAAGATGAATATTATTTCATCGCTCTATAAAATTGCTCTATAAAGACATTGCTTTATTGGTGCTGTCTGCCTAAACTAATGTGAAGCACACTCATGCATGCACCCACTGCTGGCTCAGCCTCTGAATGATCAGCTATGAAAAGCCAACTGACATTTACTCCTGAGGTGCTGACTTGTTGCACCCTCTATAACTACTGTGACTATTATTTGACCCTGCTGGTCATCTACGAACATTTGAACATTGTGATGAACCATCTGGCCTAAATGGCCAGATGGTTCATAATCTCCACCCGGCACATCCAGAAGAGGACTGGCCACCCCTCAGAATCTGGTTCGTCTCTAGGTTTCCAAGGTTCCCTGCCTTTCTAGGGAGTTTTTCCTAGCCACCATGCTTCTACATGTGCATTGGTTGATGTTCGTGGTTTTAGGCTGGGTTTCCGTATAAGCATTTTGTGACAACTGCTGTTGTATAAAAGGCTTTATAAAATCAATGTGATTGATTGATATATGACACTTTAAAATAAACAATATTTAGACAGTAAAAAGTGAGTAAAAGAGCACAGAAATGAATCCACTCCTTCCTCCGGTGTAAACCAAGCCACAACACTGTAACTGTCTGTCAGCACAGAGAGGAGAGGCTAAGACAAGGGTACGCTAAAACCAATTATAACCTTCATTTTGCGCTTCAGTTACTTAAAAAGTCATGCATTAATTACGCAATGGAAAATATGACTCATTATTTCCACTTTGTAGTGATGACTTCTCTCTTACGACTACAGGGGATTATGGATCCTGTTTTTTCCCATGGAACTTTTAAACTGCCTCATTAGTTATTTTAAAGTTGAATCATTGTTCCCTGAAACAAAAGAGTGGCTTAGCTTGCCCCCTACATGCCACATACACTGACTTTTCTATAAAGCCTTATTAATGTTGTCTCTACAAAAATGATGACAGTTAATAAGCTTAATAGTGATTGGAAATGTTCACTTTTTAACATCAGCATTCAACTATCTGTGCAAGTCATTCTATATGTTATTCAAATGACATCATTACAACCAGTAAACTTTGACCATTGGGATCTAGATCTAGATCAAGAAGATTCAAGATATCGTTATATCATACCGTTACATAAATAGCAGTTTGAAAATGAAAATACACAATCGATTATCAATGCACTTAATGAAGTAATACAATTAACGCATATTTGGAGCTATACATTAGACAGTAGAATGATTCAAGTCCACCTCAAAAGCCATGCAGGTTGTAGTAATCACAGAGGAATTTCTAACAATTTCCAACACAAATTAATGATTTCTAGCTACAGTATTTCCAATTCCTTCAAGATTTCTCCAAGAGCAATATATTTCAGATGTTTTTACTACCATTTGACTATTTACTCTCATCTCTCCTTAAATTAATTGCATGCTATTTTGGGGTTTGCATCAGAATGATTTCATGTTGTCTGGAATGTATACAAACCCTGCCAGTATACTTATGGACACTGTTTTTCTCTCCCATTACCTTGTCTCAAAACCCCTGCAAGCCAATCCTAAAAAGGGAGCAAAACCTGAACCCTGTGTTTGATGAGATAATGAACTACTTGTATTTGTTTAAAGTAAGATACTATGATTGGAGTTTTTTGAATACAATATAATTAAACCATCGCCGTTGTACTATTATTTGCATCATTAGGAACAGTAATTGAGCAATGATGCAATGTTTTGCATATATCTGAGAAGCAGACAGGCAAGGTTCAGTATCCATGCCCTGCAAACACACAAGGAAATTGGCCACCTAATTATCTGCCAACATATTTAGTTCTCTCTCTCCGCATATCACAGATATCTCATCCCTATGACTGGTATGAACAAGTCAAGACAGAGGCTTTTTCCATAATGCCTTACAAGGTCTTGGGAGAGGGTGAGACGTAAGGAAATGTGTGGCTGTACTGAGCAGCATGTGACAGGAAGGGCTTGTCTTAATATGTCTGGAATTTAGCAGGACTGTATTTAAGGCCAAGAATTTACAACAGGACTGCTGTCAGATGCATTTTGCTCCCTTACTAGTTGATGCATGCTGATAAAAGACAATATACTGTAGCTGATTGGAATTATGAAACACGTCGGGAATTCTATTTGATCTGATTGTGACTGTATTGGATTTGTAGAGAGAGATGACTATACTATATATCAGGGAAACTCCTACAGGTACAACTCTCACTTTTGGAAGAGTAGATGGTAGAGTAAGGATGGCAACCCAATATATTACCTCATAGTGACCGAATGAAGATGTTTTGGTTGACCACGTTCGTAGATATCATCTCTGTTCTCATCACAGTGTATCATATGATTCCTATCCAATTGTCAAAAAACATCCAATGGAAATGGGGCACCCTACCTAGGAGATATTCAAAAATTATATATTTACTTGAGGAACAGTGCAAATGCAAAGTTTGGTAACAGAATGACAGTAAAAATCTCCCTCAGTGTTTTGCGAACACGTTTTCCAAAGACTCTGTTAAATATCTACTCCGAATTAACATTCAGAGATGTCTGCAGAGAAAATGGGATGCCAGCTATGACATGACAGCTTAAGTTAAACAACATCTCTTTTGGTTATCAAATCAACACCAAAGTGCAGGGGTACGAGGTAATGGAGGTAGATATGTACATATATGTAGGGATAAAGTGACCAGGCAACAGGATGGATAAATAACAGTAGCAGCAGTGTATGTGATGAGTCAAAAAGGGTCAATGCAGATAGTCCAGGTAGCTATTTGGTTAATTATTTAGCAGTCTTATGGCTTGGGGGTAGAAGCTGTTCAGGGTCCTGTTGGTTCCAGACTTGGTGCATCGATACTACTTACCGGTGCGGTAGCAGAGAGAATAGTATATGACTTAGGTGGCTGGAGTCTTTCACAATTTTTATGGCCTTCCTCTGACACCGCCTGGTATAGAGGTCCTGAACTACAGTAAGTGAAGTGGATCAACACCCAATAACAGAATGATGGTAACATGATGGAATCATGGGTCCTTGATCTGTGCTATGCATAAATGCATAATGATTAATGTCATTGTCTTCATGATGATATATCCTGAATGGGATGAGGGTAAAACACAGGTAGACCAATTGAATATCGTCCTTTGCATGTTTGGGTATTATTCTACACAGTGGATATTATTTGAATGAGCTCTGCCCCCAGACCAGACCAATCTGTACCAATCATAGACTCATAGACACACGTTTCACAAGTTTGGACATCACAGTCCAGCACAGCAGAGCACAGTAGGGTAGAGTATAGCACAGTACAGTAGAGTACAGTTCAGTACAAGTACTTTCAAAGTTCTTGAAATGTTCCGTATTGACTGACCTTCATGTCTTAAAGTAATGATGGACTGTTGTTTCTCTTTGCTTATTTGAGCTGTTCTTGCCAATATATGGACTTGGTCTTTTACCAAATAGGGCTATCTTCTGTATACCACCACTATTGATTTGTTGAACAATTTGTTTTGGTTACTATATGATTCCATATATGTTATTTCATAGTTTTTATGTCTTCACTATTATTCTGCAATGTAGAAAATAGTAAAAATAAAGAAAAACCCTTGAATGAGTAGGTGTGTCCAAACTTTTGACTGGTACTGTAGTTCAGTGTAGTACAGTAGAGCACAGTACAGTACAGTAAAGTAAAGAAAAGTCAAGTAGCGTATAGTTCAGTGCAGTATAGTTCAGTACAGTAGAGCACAGTACAGTAGAGTACAGTACAGTAAAGAAAAGTCAAGTCAAGTAGCGTATAGTTCAGTACAGTATAGTTCAGTACAGTAGAGTTCAGTACAGTAGAGTACAGTAAAGTAAAGAAGTCAAGTAGCGTATAGTTCAGTACAGTATAGTTCAGTACAGTAGAGTTCAGTACAGTAGAGTTCAGTACAGTAGAGTAAAGTAGTGTTCAGTACAGTAGAGCATAGTACAGTAGAGTACAGTAAAGTAAAGAAAAGTCAAGTAGCGTATAGTTCAGTACAGTAGAGCACAGTACAGTAAAGTACAGTAAAGTAAAGAAAAGTCAAGTAGCGTATAGTTCAGTACAGTATAGTTCAGTACAGTATAGTTCAGTACAGTAGAGTTCAGTACAGTAGAGTTCAGTACAGTAGAGTTCAGTACAGTAAAGAAAAGTAGTGTTCAGTACAGTAGAGCACAGTACAGTAGAGTACAGTACAGTAAAGAAAAGTCAAGTAGCCTATAGTTCAGTACAGTATAGTTCAGTACAGTATAGTTCAGTACAGTTAAAGAAAAGTAGTGTTCAGTACAGTAGAGTTCAGTACAGTAAAGAAAAGTAGTGTTCGGTACAGTAGAGTTCAGTACAGTAGAGTACACTAAAGTAATGAAAAGTAGATGAGTATAGTTCAGTACAGTAGAGTACACTAAAGTAATGAAAAGTAGACGAGTAAAGTTCAGTACAATACAACACAGTACAGTCCAGTAGAGCACAGTAAAATACAGTACAGTACAGCACAGAGTACAGTACAGTACAGTAAAGTAAAGTACAGTTCAGTACAGTTCAGTACAGTGGAGTGCAGCACAGTCCAGTAGAGTATAGTTCAGTACAGTACAGTGCAATATAGTACAGTAGAGTGCAGTATAGTCCAGTAGAGTAGATTACATTATACTGTACTCTAGTTATGTGTTCTCTACTGTACTGTACTGAACTCTACTCTATTGTATTGAACTTTACTGTATACTGTACTATTCTGTGCTGTACTGTGCTCTAATGCAACTGTGGTTGTGACTACTAATGTATATGATTTCCCATTGTGGCCAATTCAATTGCAGTCGTTCTGTTACAGATTTTTCAGTCACCTTGTTACCGATTTAGTAACAGAGTGACACGCTTTAATCACTTAATAATTCATAATCAAAATAGCTATCAGTAAAAACACTATAACTAATTGATAGGTCTATCTTTACTTGTTACTTCTGTGAACTTCTCATGAGGGAGAGAAATGAGAAAATATCTTAAGGATGTGGGGGGGGGGTTGGTAAAAGAATGAGAAGACATTACAAAGCAGTATTTGTTAAACTTACAAAAGGTAAAGAATTTATGCAAAACTAAATATAAATGTTGATATCAGTTGCCAGGGTCCTTTACTTCAACATGAATGTGTTTTGATGTATAACTAATACCTTTTAAGACTTTTTCTAGTAATGTATTTTTAAGTCTCCTTTTCCATCTGTGTGACTAGAAATAAAAGCCTTTGCTTATTCATAATTTTCAGGATGGAAAAAGGTTGAAAGATGTATCTATGCCTTCATGTCCCCAAAATATAGACTCTTAGCTTTCATTTGACACCAAAGTTGATATGCTCCTATTAACTTCACATGGGTCCTTTTACATGGAAAAGACCATAGTAAATGTAAAGATGTGTTTCTGTAAATAACACATTTACAGTATGTGTTTGGCACCAGATCAAACACAGTTCTGCTTGGGAAGGGTTGTTTCAAAACCCTGCCTGGCTCAGCTCATTATTTGATTAGAGATTCCGGGATATTTGTCCTCCTCTGTGTTGATAACCTTGTACAACGATTGCTATAGGAAAGACAATATCATGATCAGGGCTAGCTCAATAGTAAGATAAGTCACACAAAAAATAGTACTGGACTAGTAACTGAAAGGTTGCAAGTTCAAATCCCTGAGCTGAAAAGGTACAAATCTGTCTTTCTGCCACTGAACAGGCAGTTAACCCACTGTTCCTAGGCTGTTATTGAAAATAAGAATTTGTTCTTAACTGACTTGCCTAGTTAAATAAAGGTAAAATATATATATATTTTTTAAAGGCACTTAAATCTTTTGTCTTGCCCATACACCCTTTGAATGGCACACACACTCACAATCCATGTCTCAATTGCCTAAAGACTTAACGTTCCTTCTTTAACCTGTCTCCTCCCCTTCATCTACACTGATTGAAATGGATTTAACAAGTGACATTAATAAAGGATCATAGCTTTCACCTGGATTCACCTGGTCAGGCTATGTCATGGAAAGAGCAGGTATTCTTAATATTTTGTACACTCAGTGTATATTACAATGCAAGTTAAATTCTATCTAAATTCTATCCCCACCAAAGCGTAAAATCAAAAGTGGAACAAAATGACACTGAACAGGTACGTTACGATGGACAGACAAAATTCACAGATGAAATTATCTGGCTACTTTCAAAACGATAATACCGTAGGAAATCGCCTCACACCACTTCATCTTATTTGCAGCAATATATATTCAAATTTGATCCAGACTGAATAAATGTATTCTGGGCTATCAAAACGAGGATCTATTTGAAGTAGGCATCTTATGAAATTGTTATGGATTCTTTACCCCTATCTCCCCAAGGCAATAAGTATTTATTCTACAACCCTAAGCAGTGGATTTATATAAGATTCCTTGGGGGTCAAGAAAGAGAAACATCGGCAGTCAGCTAAATTCTCTGCATGTCTCTGGAAAGTCAAGGAGGAAATCTGTGCATTTAAAAACAGATCCAGATATCGCTCTGGCACCCTGTTGGAAATAGGTCCACTAAAATGACAGAATATTGTTTCGGCATAAAGGCTACCCAGCTACAGTCGATCAGAAGTCCAGAAAATGCTCATAAGGAAACAGCTAAATTGTCTTTATGTGATTCTCATTGATATTTCATTGTGATTTACATTTTAGCAGACACTCTTATCTACAGTGGTTTGCAGTAGTATGTGCATATATTTGTTGTACTTTTCCATACTGGTCTCCCGTGGGAATCGAATCCCCAACCCTGGGGTTGCAAGCGCCATGCTCTACCGACTGAGTAAAATCAAGATTGAAGATATGTTGCCAGCAGTACTTTCCTTTGGGAATAAACGTGGTTAAGGTTTGCGAGGAAAAGGGAGAAGATTGCAGACACCATTCTGTTTTTGTATGCGTTAAAAACAAAATATATTGTATTTTAAGTAGGATTCAAGCTGTAATGTAGGAACCTTTGTTCACTCTTAAGATATACAATCAAAGTCATACATCCATAGCGATCAGTCTCTGTTCAGTACACACCTGTGGGGCTCATGCGTTCACTCATTCTTCATCCACTAAATACTTCCATTTCCGGGACAATATTCATTTTATGTCTCACTCAAATGAGCTGATTCAGATTTATATTGTTCATGGTGTTTTACCATAAATACCCAAATTGACTAAATGTATTAGAGCACTGCATTCTCTCTGTCTTCTAATTTCATGGTTGAGAGAGGCTAACAGCTGATTTGAATACATGAATCAATTATCACTGAGTGTAAAGTGTTTGATTAAGCAGGATAATTGTCACCATTATTTGCACAAAGCATTATCATCCAAAAATATATTTTTTTCCAGCTTTGTTTCCCCCATCTCTTTGGTTTGGATATAAAAGCTATTGTTTAATAGTTTACTGGTTTTGTTTGTGTGTATGTTCTGGTGTATGGCGTAATATTGAGGTAATTTACTCTATGGATAAAGGTCATGACTGGTACGACTTTCAAACTTCCACAAACTATATTTGTATGTACATTATCCTTGGATATAACGTGCAGAATGTAGATGACCCCATCTGTTTTCCCAGCTGAGCTCATAACATGACCAGCTACTCTGAGATTACAAATGATTTGTCATGTACAGTAAATGGTTTCTTTTTCCATTAGTGTGTTATTTCAAATGTGGAGTAGAAAGTGATCCATGTGTTTCTTACCTTGCTTGTATCTAATGGATGTTTTGATGACATCCTTCCATGGGACAAAACCAAGGGAGCCCAATTTGGCTCCAAAAGGATTAAGGAGGTTAAAGTATGTTTGGATAAACACACTTTCCCCCATTTCAGTAGCATTTATGTGCATTTTATGGGCAGTCCAGCATTCTCTTTGTACAGTATTGTCATGCATAGGTGTAATAGGTGGCAGGGAAGTCAGGCGCAGGAGAGTCAAATGAAGTGTAAAATGTCTTTTAATAAAGTCCACGGAGTATGCTCCATAACACTAAATGTACATAACAAACAAACATGGGTACAAGGACCCGACGCGCACCTATACAACAAACACACTACAATGACAATAAAACAGTCTCTGACAAAGACATGAGGGGAAACAGAGGGTTATATACACAACAGGTAATGAATGGGATTGAAAACAGGTGTGTGGGAAGACAAGACGAAACCAATGGAAAATGAAAAATGGATCAATGATGGCTAGAAGACCGGTGACGTCGAACGCCGAGCACCGCCCGAACAAGGAGAGGCAACGACTTCGGCAGAAGTCGTGACAAGTATGACATCCCCAAGCCGAAAACTCCAGTTGCATTAATCTGTAAATGTCTCCCCCAGGAAATGTCTAAGTGTGCCTCTGCCCCTCCACCTCCTTGTCAAGAGTTTGGCCCTTTTTGTCAAAGATAAGTTAAATGCAAATGACAGGGTGTTAGGTCGTAATGTTGTTAGTGCAGGACATTGTTCTATTTTCATTCCAAGTATAGTGTTATTTGTAACACTTTTAAAATGTTGATATATATCTTGTTTCAAGACGAAAACACATAGGTGGTGTGTGAAAGCATGTTCTCTATTACTATAGTGTAGACATTGTTCTCATTAGCTGAATGTTGATAGGCTTTATAACCCAAGGGAGCAAATATGTTTCAGTTGGGAAAACGATAGATATGTTTAAGGATTGTGTTCACGCCTGCAAGTTTCTCTGCAGATTGGCATCCCCCTCTGATTTATTCCAGTCATTTTCCAGATAGGCACACTGAATACAAAGTGAAAAGACAAAGTGATTCCTTCAAAGCATTATTTTATGCAAATGTAATGACCAGGTTATAATGATATTAATACTATGCACATATTTGAAGAGCTCAATAAGATCTGAATAACATCCTGTATTGTTAAAGAAATATTACCGTTATATGGGTATTATTTGCCATATCTACTGTAGCTGATTACAACATGCAAGACCTTGTACCTGCTCGTTTAATCAAAACACTAAGTTCCTTGAGCAAACAACATATATTAACTCTAATTTCACACACTTGCATCCACAACATATCATCTACTGCCTATAGGGGCTGTGGAACGGCTTCCTCCAATCCAATGGAGCTGTAGTTGATGGTTACCTGGATGGATTATAAGTCAGAGCAAGTGGCCAGCTGCTTGGTCGCCACACAATGGCTCAGTGCCGGCTGGCTGCGGGCTGTGGGCTGCGGGGGAGGGCACTGTGTTGATGATATCACTGCTGAGTCTATGTGGCAGCATAGACTCTGCCCACTCTGCCCACTATCTGCCCACTTGGCATAGGGCTTAGATCACTCTGCAACAGACTGGTTCCACTGAAACTGCCTTATTAAATGCAGCTTATTGCTGTTTCATTTATGCTGAGTGCCAGTCAGTAATCTCTCTGTCATTTTATGAATGAAGCATCCGGAGAAGAACACAGTGTGCCATTCACTGGGTGGTGAAGATCATCTGGTGCCACTTTTGGACCAGCATTTTTCACTGTAATATGCATACATGCTGTTTCTGTGCATATGCTTGTCTATATTGAGCTACTCATACAGTATAATGGCATTGTGAAGGATGTTCTCAACAGCCAGGCCATCAACCATTTCTTAATCATCAGTGATTGATATGCTTCATGTACAATAGGACCAGGATTTTTTCCCGAGCACCAGATCTGACCAGAAAATCTCCAGCCACAGATTATTTGGTGTACGCACTTTGCATGGTTTATTGCAACATCACAATAAACTGTTCATATTAGACAAAACATTCATAATGTTACTCTGAATGATGCCATTTTGTCTGTAAACACCACTTCTACAACTAGATAATACAGTAGCAATCTAACATTTATACAAATAAAAGCTACATGTACAGTAGCAGTCTTGGTACTGGACACACCTACTCATTCAAGGGTTTTTCTTTATTTTGACCTTTTTGATCTACATTGTAGAATAATAGTGAAGACATCAAAACTATGAAATAACACATAGGGAATCATGTACATAGTAACCAAAATAGATTTGAGACTTGAGATTTTTCAAAGTAGTCCCCCTTAACTTTGATGACAGCTTTGCACATTCTAGGCATTCTCTCAACCAGCTTCATGAGCTAGTCACCTGGAATGCATTTCAATTAACAGGTGTGCGCTTTTAAAAGTTAATTGAAATGTATTTCCTTCTTAATGTGTTTAAGCCAATCAGTTATGTTGTGACATGGTAGAGGTGGTATACAGAAGATAGCCCTATTTGGTAAAAGACCAAGTTCAGATTATGGCAAGAATAGCTCAAATAAGCAAAGAGAATCTAAGTTTATTTGTTACGTGCGCCAAATACAGCAGGTGTAGAACCTTACAGTGAAATGCTTATTTACAGGCTCTAACCAATAGTGCAAAAAAGGTGTTAGGTGAATAATAGGTAAGTAAAGAAATAAAACAACCGTAAAAAGACAGGTTATATACAGACACCGGTTAGTCAGGCTGATTGAGGTAGTATGCAAACACAATGCAAATAGTCCGGGTAGCCATTTGATTACCTGTTCAGGAGTCTTATGGCTTGGGGGTAAAAACTGTTGAGGAGCCTTTTTGTCCTAGACTTGGCACGCTTGCCATGCGGTAGTAGAGAGAACAGTCTATGACTGGGGTGTCTGGGGTCTTTGACAATTTTTAGGGCCTTCCTCTGACGCCGCCTGGTGTAGAGGTCCTGGATGGCAGGCAGCTTAGTCCCAGTGATGTACTGGGCCGTACGCACTACCCTCTGTAGTGCCTTGCGGTCAGAGGCCGTACAAGGCAGTGATGCAACCAGCTCTCGATGTTGTAGCTGTAGAACCTTTTGAGGATCTCAGGACCCATGCCAAATCCTTTTACTTTCCTTAGGGGGAATAGGCTTTGTAGTGTCCTCTTCACGACTGTCTTGGTGTGTTTGAACCATTCTAGTTTGTTGGTGATGTGGACACCAAGGAACTTGAATCTCTCAACCTGCTCCACTACAGCCCCGTTGATGAGAATGGGGGCGTGCTCGGTCCTCCTTTTCCTGTAGTCCACAATCATCTCATTTGTCTTGGTTACATTGAGGGATAGGTTGTTATTCTGGCACCACACGGTCAGGTCTCTGACCTCCTCCTTATAGGCTGTCTCGTAGTTGTCGGCGATCAGGCCTATCACTGTTGTGTCGTCTGCAAACTTAACAATGGTGTTGGAGTCGTGCCTGGACATGAGGTCGGGGGTGAACAGGGGGTACAGGAGGGGACTGAGCATGCACCCCTGTGGAGCTCCAGTGTTGAGGATCAGCGTGGCAGATGTGTTGCTACCTACCCTCACCACCTGGGGGCGGACTGTCAGGAAGTGCAGGATCCAGTTGCAGAGGGAGGTGTTTAGTCCCAGGATCCTTAGCTAAGTGATGAGCTTTGAGGGTACTATGGTGTTGAAGGCTGAGCTGCAGTCAATGAATACCATTCTCACATAAGTGATCCTTTTGTTCAGGTGGGAAAAGGCAGTGTGGAGTGCAATAGAGATTGCATCATCTGTGGATCTGTTTGGGCGGTATGCAAATTGGAGTGGGTCATTACCAACCTTTCAAAGCTCTTCATGGATACGGACGTGAGTGCTACGGGTCTGTAATCATTTAGGCAGGTTGCCTTAGTGTTCTTGGGCACAGGGACTATGGTGATCTGCTTGAAACATGTTGGTATTACAGACTCAATCAGGGACATGTTGAAAATGTCAGTGAAGACACCTGCCAGTTGGTCAGCACATGCCTGGAGCACACGTCCTGGTAATCTGTCTGGCCCCACAACCTTGTGTATGTTTTCCTTTTTAAAGGTCTTACTCACGTCGGCTATTGAGCGCGTGATCACCCAGTCGTCTGGAACAGCTGATGCTCTCATGCATACCTCAGTGTTGCTTGCCTCGAAGCGAGCATAGACGTGATTTAGCTCGTCTGCTAGGCTCGTGTCACTGGGCAGCTCACGGCTGTGCTTCCCTTTGTAGTCTGTAATAGTTTGCAAGCCCTGACACATAAGACGAGTGTCAGAGCCGGTGTAGTATGATTCAATCATAGTCCTGTATTGACGCTATGCCTGTTTGATGGTTTGTCGCAGGGCATAGCAGGATTTCTTGTAAGCTTCAGCTCTCACACCTTGAAAGCGGCAGCTCTACCCTTTAGCTCAGTGCAAATGTTGCCTGTAATCCATGGCTTCTGATCAGGGTATGTACGTAAAGTCACTGTGGGGACAATGTCCTTGATGCACTTATTGATAAAGCCAGTGATTGATGTGGTGTACTCCTCAATGCCATCGGAAGAATCCCGAAACATGTTCCAGTCTGTGATAGCAAAACAGTCCTGTAGTTTAGCATCTGCTTCATGTGACCACATTTCTATAGACCGAGTCACTGGTGCTTCCTGCTTTAATTTTTGCTTGTAAGCAGGAATAAGGAGGATAGAGTTGTGGTCGGATTTCCCAAATGGAGGGCAAGGGTGAGCTTTGTACGCGTCTCTGTGTGTGGAGTACAGGTGATCTAGAATTGTTTTCCCTCTGGTTATACATTTAACATGTTGATAGAAATTTGGTAGAACTGTTTTAAGTTTCCCTGCATTAAAGCCTCCGGCCACTAGGAGTGCCGCCTCTGGGTGAGTGGTTTCCTGTTTGCTTATTTCCTTATACAGTTGACTGAGTGTGATATTTGTGCAAGCATCTGTTTGTGGTGGTAAATAAACAGCCACGAAAAGTATAGCTGAAAACTATCAAGGCAAGTAGTGTGGCCTGCAATTTATCACAATATACTCTACTTCAGGCGAGCAAAATCTAGAGACTTCCTTAGATTTCGTGCACCAGCTGTTGTTTCGTGCAGATTTTTGGTTCCAACCGCCGTGTCTTTGTGAGACACAGAGTAGGTGAACGGATGTTCTCCGCATGTGTGGTTCCCACACGTGAAGCATGGAAGAGAAGGTGTGATGGTGTGATGGTGTGGGGGTGTTTTGCTGGTGTCACTGTCAGTGATTTATTTAGAATTCAAGGCACACTTAACCAGCATGGCTACTACAGCATTCTGCAGCGATACCACATCCCATCTGGTTTACACTTAGTGGATCTATCATTTGTTTTTCAACAGGACAATGACCCAAAACACAGGACAATGAAAATGACCCAAAACACCCCTACAGGCTGTGTAAGGGCTATTTGACCAAGAAGGAGAGTGATGGAGTGCTGCATCAGATGACCTGACCTCTACAATCACCCGATCTCAACCCAATTGAGATGGTTTGGGATGAGTTGGACCGCTGATTGAAGGAAAAGCAGCCAACAAGTGCTCAGTATATGCAGGAACTCCTTCAAGACTGTTGGAAAAGCATTCCAGGTGACTACCTCATGAAGCTGGTTGAGAGAATGCCAAGAGTGTACAAAGCTGTTATCAAGGTAAATGGAGGTTACTTTGAAGAATCTAAAATATATATTGATTTGTATACCACTTTTTAGGTTACTACATGATTCCAAATGTGTTATTTTATAGATGTGATGTATTCATGATTATTCTACAATGTAGAAAATAGTAAAAAAAATAAAGACAAATCCTTGAATAAGTAGGTGTGTCCAAACTTATGACTGGTACTATATATCAACAAACACTGTCAACATCTCAAGAATAATGGCTCAGACCAACAATGAATACTGGTAGCCTAACTATTGATTCAGTGCCTGGGAAGCAGGCAGCAGATACTGTATACTGTCTGTGGGTGTGTCATCTTTATGTTCTCTAATTACCTCCAGTGTCCTACAACTGCATATGGGAATTACAGCCATCTAAATCCCACGGTCATTATATGTGACAACACATTATTAGTTCAATCAACTGCAACCCACACATAAATGACACTGGCCACAAAACATAAGCCATTGAATCAGCAATGAGACCACAGTGGTGAACTCGGTGGTACAGATATTACCACCGAGTGGTACAGATATTAATCGATTGTTCCTTTATCATTTATATTGTTGGCCTGCTTATTACCACTAAGTCATTGATCTGATCTGACTGGAAAACTCATGGCATGATGGTTGTGTTGATTAGGATGGTGTAGTGTGAGTAAAGCACACAATACAGAATGTAGTTGTGGAATCCTCCTCAGTATTTTACGGCCTCGCCATTGTCAGAGTTACTCATAGCAGAAAAGTGTAGGGATCATCATGAGGTAATAGTGTGGTGGAAAGTCGAACAAGAGACAGGGAGAGTGAGCGGGAAAGAGGGGAGAAAGAGAGTAGGGCAGGTATAGAGAGAGGAGAAAGAGAGAAGAGTGAGAAAGAGAGAATGTTATTTTTTGTAATGACCTTTTACCTTTATCCTTGAATGACTGATCTGAAATGACTTGTTGTTTGACTGAACCTTATTTGAGCACTTTCTTCAGCACAGACATTCCCTTGTGTTCATGGCAATGGAAGTAATATTTACTGAACAAAAATATAAAAAGCAGCATACAACAGTTTGAAACATTTTACTAAGTTTTAGTTAATATATGGAAATCAGTCAATTGAAATACATTTGTTAGGCCCTAATATATGGATTTCCATGACTGGGAATACAGACTGGAATCATTAACCCATCCTCTTTGGAGGTCAATATCTTTTTTTTACAGCTTTTATGCTACATATACACATATTTTACATATACATTTTACATACACATTTAGCATACATTGTTCTTTATATAAAGCAATCACATAACGATAATGCATTACCAAACAAGCTCTTTAAACCCACCCCTCAGCCCATCCCACCTATCACCATAGGCCTCAGCTCTTTAAACCCACCCCTCAGCCCATCCCACCTATCACCATAGGCCTCAGCTCTTTAAACCCACCCCTCAGCCCATCCCACCTATCACCATAGGCCTCAGCTCTTTAAACCCACCCCTCAGCCCATCCCACCTATCACCATAGGCCTCAGCTCTTTAAACCCACCCCTCAGCCCATCCCACCTATCACCATAGGCCTCAGCTCTTTAAACCCATCCCTCAGCCCATCCCACCTATCACCATAGGCCTCAGCTCTTTAAACCCACCCCTCAGCCCATCCCACCTATCACCAAAGGCCTCAGCTCTTTAAACCCACCCCTCAACCCATCCCACCTATCACCATAGCCCTCAGCTCTTTAATCCCACCCCTCAGCCCACCCCACCTACCACCATAAGCCTCAGCTCTTTAAACCCACCCCTCAGCCCATCCCACCTATCACCATAGGCCTCAGCTCTTTAAACCCACCGCTCAGCCCTTCCCATCTATCACCATAGGCCTCAGCTCTTTAATCCCACCCCTCAGCCCATCCCACCTATCACCATAGGCCTCAGCTCTTTAAACCCACCGCTCAGCCCTTCCCACCTATCACCATAGGCCACCCTCGTTAGGTTATTTTTTAAAGTATTTTTTAATTGTGCTGTGATGTTTTACATACATTTTGAACCTTTCTAATAGTATAGCATCCACAGATTGTGAGCTAAAGATGAAAACCTTTTCTACAAGTATTATTATGTTTTTTATTGACTGACTATGGCTTTCCAAATCACCCAATACTGCTATTTGTAGGGTTCAATGTAAGTGCATGTTGTGATTTTTTTTAACCATTCCTGTAACCAGAAACAAGCTACATAGGAGCAATACCAGAATAAATGATCTAGTGATTCTGTCTCTTCGCAGCTGAGATTCTTGTATGCCCCATATACTGTCTATAACATTCTGTTGGTGGCAAGAGTAATTTCAATTAAAAAACTCGAAGTGTGGAATCAAGTGTTGTTTTTTGAACCAATTTATTTACCATGTGCCATGGAATCGGTACATTTTTGGTACATTTTTGTCCTCAAATGAAACGGGGATATTTTTTATATTTATCCCTGTTCCTTTCAGCCAATTTGTAATATATGGCAAGCAAACAAGTTCCCTACCTGCCTTCTTTTAAACACCAGATCTGAAGGAAAAAAACACTTTTAAAAACAACTTCAAAACCCCTGCCACTGTCACTTTATGCCCAGGCTGTGTGTTACAAGGGTGAATGGTCGGACTTGGGGCAGACTCTCTCCATGGAAATGTAGGCTCCCCTCTCAGGTGTGCTCTCCCTCTTTCCCTCTCTCCTCCTCTCGCCCTGCTTCCTCTTCTCCCTCTGCTTCCTCCTCTCCCTCGCCCTGCTCATCCTCTTCTTCCTCCTACTCCTCCTCTCCATGTTCCTCTTCTTTTCCCTCCACCCCCTTCCTTTCCCTCCACTCTCCTCTCGCTCCACTCCTCCCTCCTTTTCCTCCTCGCTCCACATCTTTATCCCTGCAATCATCTCTAACTCCACTTTCTCCCTGCCTTCTGCTGCTGAGCCCTGACTCTCCACATCACTTCCCTTGCTTTCAATGACCTAGAGAAGCAGAGTAACACCAGGTGCCCTTGAAGAATTCCTCAATGAGACCTTGATGAGGTCATTTCCTGATGATGGCTCCTAGCTCTTCATTCTTGGCGACTTCAACTTCCCGACGTCTGCCTCCAATACATTTCTTTCCAACTCTCTCTTTCCTTTCCTTGCTTCTCTTGACCTCACCCTTTCCCAGTCCCCTCCAACTCACAAGACAGGCAATGCGCTTGACCTCATCTTACTAGAGGCTTCTCACCTACTAATCTCACTGCAACCCCCCTCCAGGTCTCTGATCACTACCTTGTTTCCTTTTCTGTCTCCCTTTCCTCCAACCCTAACCACTCAGCCCCAACCCAGATGGTCAAGCACCGTCACAATCTTCCCTGTCTCTCTTCCACTACTCTCTCCTCTTCTATCCTATCATCTCTCTCCCTTTTGCTAAGTCCTTCTCCCTCCTGTCTCCTGCTTCTGCCTCTTCGACCCTACTCTCCTCCCTTTCCACATCCTACGACTTGCACTGTCCCCCTTCCTCTTGGCCGGGTCGGCCCTCCCTTCCTGCTCCGTGGCTGAGTGACTCATTGCAAACTTACAGAACAGGGCTGCAGGCAGCTGAGCGAAAATGGAGGAAAAATAAACTTTGGAAGACCTATCATCCTTTCACTCCCTCCTCTCTACCTTCTCTTCCTCTGTATCCACTGCTAATGCCACTTTCTATCACTCTATCACTTTCTAGAGCTTCTGCCTCCTTAATCCT